>NC_143046.1:17830000-17932500 GCF_057628025.1 Oncorhynchus mykiss | reverse complement strand
AAATGGCTCCACAATGGTTATTAGACTGAGCTCTGTGACCCCCATGTACTTAGAGCCTTTATAAAGAGCTGCAGCTCTCTTAGAGCCATTATAGGTAGCTCACTCTATCAGGGTCTGTAAGCGATACGGCAGGTTGCATCTTATTTACATGGTTGACTTCATGAAGATGTCTGGCCTTAAGAGGCTTTAACAGAACTAGAGGAGGCAGAAGGAGGGAGAATGACTTCATGAAGATGTCTGGCCTTAAGAGGCTTTAACAGAACTAGAGGAGGCAGAAGGAGGGAGAATGACTTCATGAAGATGTCTGGCCTTAAGAGGCTTTAACATAACTAGAGGAGGCAGAAGGAGGGAGAATGACTTCATGAAGATGTCTGGCCTTAAGAGGCTTTAACAGAACTAGAGTAGGCAGAAGGAGGGAGAATGACTTCATGAAGATGTCTGGCCTTAAGAGGCTTTAACAGAACTAGAGGAGGCAGAAGGAGGGAGAATGACTTCATGAAGATGTCTGGCCTTAAGAGGCTTTAACAGAACTAGAGGAGGCAGAAGGAGGGAGAATGACTTCATGAAGATGTCTGTCCTTAAGAGGCTTTAACATAACTA
The DNA here is from genome assembly GCF_057628025.1 of Oncorhynchus mykiss. Taxonomy (NCBI): domain Eukaryota; kingdom Metazoa; phylum Chordata; class Actinopteri; order Salmoniformes; family Salmonidae; genus Oncorhynchus; species Oncorhynchus mykiss. The sequence goes on along the minus strand of NC_143046.1, from coordinate 17,931,900 downwards.
GAGGAGGCAGAAGGAGGGAGAATGACTTCATGAAGATGTCTGGCCTTAAGAGGCTTTAACAGAACTAGAGGAGGCAGAAGGAGGGAGAATGACTTCATGAAGATGTCTGGCCTTAAGAGGCTTTAACAGAACTAGAGGAGGCAGAAGGAGGGAGAATGACTTCATGAAGATGTCTGGCCTTAAGAGGCTTTAACATAACTAGAGGAGGCAGAAGGAGGGAGAATGACTTCATGAAGATGTCTGGCCTTAAGAGGCTTTAACAGAACTAGAGGAGGCAGAAGGAGGGAGAATGACTTCATGAAGATGTCTGGCTTTTACTTTACTTCACATTGTTCTCAATAGTTGATTTATATGAACATTGTGCGCTTCAGTGTGTGTACGTGTGTGTGTGTACGTGTGTGTGTGTGTATGTGTGTAACATGTGTCCCTTCCTCCCAGCCTGTCTGGAATGCAGCTCATCTGTCTTCTCATTGGTCATTTGGAAGTACATCTCAGGCACAGCAGAACAACCCAACCCAAAACTCTAATATGAGGTAAACCAACACACCCGTATCCCTCCCGCCAACCACATGCATACATACCATCATTTGGAGAAGGAACGGAACGCAGACTGAGAGGAAACACAGTGTGAGCTATTGCCGTTTATGTACTGGGTGGTTTGAGCCCTGAATGCTGATTGGCTGACAGCCGTGGTATATCAGACCGTACACCATGGGTATGACAAAGCATTTATTTTTACTGCTCTAATTATGTTGGTACAGTTTATAATAGCAATAAGGCACCTCAGAGGTTTGTGATATATGGCCAATATACCATGGCTACGGGCTGTGTCCAGACACTCCACGTTGCTTCCTGCATAAGAACAACCCTTAGTTGTGCTATATTGACCATATACCACACCACCTCTGGCCTTATTGTCCAAATACATTTGACGAATACATTGTGATGTTCAGATACTCATGGTAAACAATCATTATCCACTCATGGTAACCAATCATTATCCACTCATGGTAACCAATCATTATCGAAGTTCCCCCTTAGTTCACTGGTGTGAGTTAGGGTGCATAGAATGTTTTCAGGCAGTCATTTCAAAAAGGAACTAGTCGACTATTTGTAAAACAAAACCTGTTCTCCATTACCCTGGGCTTATCACCTGCCCAAAGACTGTTCTCCATTACCCTGGCCTTATCACCTGCCCAAAACCTGTTATCCATTACCCCGGGCTTATCACCTGCCCAAAACCTGTTATCCATTACCCCGGGCTTATCACCTGCCCAAAACCTGTTATCCATTACCCTGCGCTTTTCACCTGCCCAAAACCTGTTCTCCATTACCCTGGGCTTATCACCTGCCCAAAGCCTGTTCTCCATTACCCTGGCCTTATCACCTGCCCAAAACCTGTTATCCATTACCCCGGGCTTATCACCTGCCCAAAACCTGTTATCCATTACCCCGGGCTTATCACCTGCCCAAAACCTGTTATCCATTACCCTGGGCTTATCACCTGACCAAAACATGTTATCCATTACCCTGGGCTTATCACCTGCCCAAAACCTGTTATCCATTACCCTGGGCTTATCATCCGCCCAAAACCTGTTATCCATTACCCCGAGCTTATCACCTGCCCAAAACCTGTTATCCATTACCCTGGGCTTATCACCTGCCCAAAACCTGTTCTTTATTACCCCGGGCTTATCACCTGCCCAAATGCTCCAGCTCAGTGGTTGTATCACAAATAGCACCCTGTTCCTTATATAGGTCACTACTTTTGACCAGAGTCCTATGAGACCTGGTCAAAAGTAGTGCACTATAAAGGGCTTCCATTTAGGATGCAGGAAGTGACTCCCAGCCAGATCCCCTGCCTAGAGCAGTAATAGAACCCTAAAACCTCTCTCCATTCTCCTTTGTTGTTGTCTTTCCCTGCCGTCTTCCTCTGGGCGGGGGGCGTGGGAGATGGAGAGTGTGCCTCTTTGCCACAATGTTGATAAGACTTCACTTAGTGCCTTGAAACACCTCTGATTATTTCTCTGCCTCACGTCGACCGCGCCCCTCCCTTCCTCCTGCCTGCTTTGTGCCTTTCTCTTCCAGACATCTACAAGGCAATATAGTCCGCTGGGTCTAGGTTGGCAGCTCAAATCAGGATTAATGGGATGCTTTTAAGTGGCTAAGACTCTTGAAATGTGCTCTTTTGTAGTGTCAGAAAGGTCAAACCCCAAATCGTGGTTTTCATCTGATGTGAAGGCTTTGCATTGCTTAGTGTACAAGCCTCTGTCTCCAGCAGATGATAAACCAAAGGTGTGTGTGTCTGTGTGTGTGTGTGTCTGTGTCTCTGTGTGTGTGTGTGTGTGTGTCTGTGTGTGTGCGTGTGCGTATGTGTTTGAGTGTGTGGGGAAAACTTTCCTCTGAATGTGTTTGTGAAAGAGATAGTGTTTTAGAGTGATTGTGAATGTTGTCTGGTTTGTTTTTATTGATGTGTTTACTAGAAATTTGTTTTAAAGCTGCACAATTTTCTAACATTCTCTCACCCTTCCTCTCTCTCCTTCTCTCTCACCCCCCTCCCCTCCCCTCTCTCCACCAGAGGCATTTGAATTGGTGTTGCGTCACGGCCGTAACTCCACCCTGCTGGTGCTGAAAGCGGAGTTCCCAGGGCTGGGGGGCGGGGCCCAGGGGGCGGTGGGTCAGCTCTTCCTGGACGTGTCTCTCTACATCCTGGGCTCAGACTCCAGCGTGGAACACATGGTCCAGGCCTTCTTCACCCGCCTCTTCCCCCTGACCTACCGACACCTGCTGGGGGGTGGCACAGCACCCATATCTGAGGAATGCCTGCGGGGGTTGTGGAAGGACTCCATAGCATTCGGCCCCTACCCTAAACTCATTATGACGCGTTTGTCACGCTCCCTCCTGGCCACGCGTGTCTTCCTGCAGGCGCTGAACCTGGGCATTGAGGTGGTCAACACCACTGACCACCTGCGCCCAGGTAGGGACTGTGGGCGCGCCCTGCTGAGGCTGTGGTATTGCCCACACTGCCAGGGCCTGCTGGGGGCCCCGACCTGTAAATGGTTTTGCCAGGCTGTAATGTCAGGGTGCCTGGGAGGTGCTGCGGAGGTACAGCCCCACTGGAGAGGGTATGTGGAGGGGCTAGGGAAACTGGCAGGGGCCATGAGGGGGGAGCAGGACATGGAGGCTGTGATGATGAGGTTACATGTGCTGGTCAGACTGGCCCTCAGACACGCTGTCAAAGCACGCCCCCGCCTACACACACTGGTGAGTAACAGGCAAGCATACGCTCGCACGCACACACAGAGCTGGCACCTAACATCCATATCAACATGCTGAGTCCATCACAGACATACTAACAGCCATATCAACATGCTGAGTCCCTCCCATACACACTAACAGCCATATCAACATGCTGAGGCCCTCACATACACACTAACAGCCATATCAACATTCTGAGTTCCTCACATACACACTAACAGCCATATCAACATTCTGAGTTCCTCACAGACACACGAACAGCCATATCAGCATGCTGAGTCCTTCACAGATATACTAACAGCCATATCAACATGCTGAGTCCCTCACAGACACACTAACAGCCATATCAACATGCTGAGTCCCTCACAGACACACTAACAGCCATATCAACATACTGAGGCCCTCACATATACACTAACAGCCATATCAACATGCTGAGTCCCTCACAGACACACTAACAGCCATATCAACATACTGAGGCCCTCACATATACACTAACAGCCATATCAACATACTGAGGCCCTCACATATACACTAACAGCCATATCAACATACTGAGTCCCTAACAGACACACTAACAGCCATATCAACATACTGAGGCCCTCACATATACACTAACAGCCATATCAACATACTATCAAGTCACTCAGATACAAACCCACACGGGTCAAACAGGACAACTGGAGGGGTCAAGGCCATGACAAACAGGGAGACTAGAAGGGTTTAGTTAAGCAGTTGGGAAAGGGGTCGCCGGGAAAGCCAAAGTGGAAACAAGTGACAAGTCAAGGGGAGTTAGCAGATGGTATACACATCGTTGTGAGAGATATCGTAAACTTGAACAATGAATAAAACCACACTGTACCAGTCTAGTTAAGTGCCTGCCCTTACAAGTCATGTCCTTTTCTAGCAGGCAGTCAGGAAAAACCCAGTGCCATGCTATGAAGCAAATCCTCCCCTCCTGCTCAGCGGGAGCACTGACCCTCTATGTGGGGTTTAAGCTGCGATAAATGTGTCCAGAATGGGTTCCGTGTGTAATTCTAAAGTGGAGGAGAAGTGCTCATGAAATATGGAGGTATTTTCTGCAGAAGTTGCTGTTTTCTGTCTCTGGTATAAGTGACAACGTTTCACTCTCAGACCCAGCGCTGAGCGACCAGGGTTATTTTCTCAGACCCAGCCTCCCAGCGCTGTGTGACCAGGTTTCTTTTCTCAGACCCAGCCTCCCAGCGCTGTGCGACCAGGGTTCTTTTCTCAGACCCAGCCTCCCAGCGCTGAGCGACCAGGGTTCTTTTCTCAGACCCAGCTTTCCAGCGCTGTGCGACCAGGGTTCTTTTTTCAGACCCAGCCTCCCAGCGCTGTGCGACTAGGGTTCTTTTCTCAGACCCAGCCTCCCAGCGCTGTGCGACCAGGGTTCTTTTCTCAGACCCAGCCTCCCAGCGCTGCGCAACCAGGGTTATTTTCTCAGACCCAGCCTCCCAGCGCTGTGCGACCAGGGTTATTTTCTCAGACCCAGCCTCCCAGCGCTGTGCGACCAGGGTTCTTTTCTCAGACCCAGCCTCCCAGCGCTGTGCGACCAGGGTTCTTTTCTCAGACCCCGCCTCCCAGCGCTGTGCGACCAGGGTTCTTTTCTCAGACCCAGCCTCCCAGCGCTGTGCGACCAGGGTTCTTTTCTCAGACCCAGCCTCCCAGCGCTGTGCGACCAGGGTTCTTTTCTCAGATCCATCCTCCCAGCACTAAGCGACCAGGGTTCTTTTCTCAGACCGAGCCTCCCAGGGTTGACCTCAGTATGTGTGTGTGTGTGTGTGTGTGTGTGTGTGTGTGCATTGAGGGACACCAGTGCTGTGACTTCAGGACTACATTCTGAGTCTGGAAAAGGTTTTCCACCGTGTGTGGGTGTGCCTGAGGAAGGCAGAATGTCATCCATGAATGGAAGTGACCTGTTATGTGGTTACACTGCAATATGACTAATTCTAGTCCCAATGGACTGTGCAGTGTGTGTGTATGTGTGTATGTTTGTGAGCATGTGTTCATGTGCGCATGAGTGTGTGTTTGTGCGTGCGCGCGTGTGCGCATGTGTGTGTGTTTGTGCGCGTGTGTGTGTGTGTGTGTGCATGCACCTGTTTAGTGTTCCCCAGGACAGCTCCCTCCTCTGTGTTGTCATTGAGGGGACAGACAGATTCACCATCTCCCCTAATTCAATCCTGTCAAAGCGTGAGCGATAAACTGAAATTAGACAAAAACCTATTTGTCTTGAAAGGCGCTAGTGTCAATGTGACTTTGACTTTCACTGTCCCCTCCTTTACCTCCTCCTGTTATTGTGTGTGTGTGTACACGTTTGTGTGTTGTGTGTGTCCACATCTTCATGCAGTGGACTGGTCACTATGACATCACTGGAAACCACTGTATAGCACTGGTACATAGAGTTGAAGTTGAAAGTTTACATACACTTAGGTTAGAGTCATTAAAACTCATATTTTAACCACTCCACACATTTCTTGTTTACAAACTATACTTTTGGCAAGTCTGTTAGGACATCTACTTTGTGCATGACACAAGCAATTTTTCCAACAATTATTTCACTTAAAATTCACTGTATCACATTTCCAGTGAGTCAGAAGTTTACATGCACTAAGTTGACTGTGCCTTTAAACATCTTGGAAAATTCCAGAAAATTACGTCATAGCTTTAGAAGCTTCTGATAGGCCAATTGACACCATTTTAGTCATTTTGAGGTGTACCTGTGGATGTATTTCAAGTCCTACCTTCAAACTCAGTGCCTCTTTGCTTGACGTCATGGGAAAATCAAAAGAAATCAGCCAAGACCTCAGAAACAAATTGTAGACCTTTGTCACGTGCGTTGTAAGAAGTGGACCAAGGTGCAGCGTTGTGAGCGTACCTATTCCTTGTTATTAGAATGTCGCCAACAAAAACAATAAACAATACAAAACGACCGTGAAGCTTAACAGGGCTATGATGCCTCTAACAAAGTTAAAATGTTGCCAACAAAACAAGAAATAACAAAACATAGAAAACAGAACATCGAATGACCCACCCAAATCACACCCTGACCAAACCAAAATAGTGACATAAAAAGTCTCTCTCAGGTCAGTGCGTGACAACCTCCACAAGTCTGGTTCATCCTTGGGAGCAATTTCGAAATACCTGAAGGTACCACGTTCATCTGTACAAACAATAGTACGTAAGTATAAACACCATGGGACCACACAGGCGTCATATCGCTCAGGAAGGAGACGCGTTCTGTGTCCTAGAGATGAACGTACTTTGGTGTGAAAAGTGCAAATCAATCCCAGAACAACAGCAAAGGACCATATGAAGATGCTGGAGGAAACAGGTACAAAAGTATCTATATCCACAGTAAAACGAGTCCTATATCGAAATAACCTGAAAGGCCGCTTCAGCAAGGAAGAAGCCACTGATCCAAAACCACCATTTAAAAGCCAGACTACGGATTGCAATTGCACATGGGGACAAAGATTGTACTTTTTGGAGAAATGTCCTCTGGTTTGATGAAACAAAAATAGAACTGCTTGGCCATAATGACCCTCGTTATGTTTGGAGGAAAAAGATGGAGGCTTGCAAGCCGAAGAACACCATCCCAACCGTGAAGCACAGGGGTGGCAGCATCATGTTGTGGGGGTGCTTTGCTGCAGGAGGGTCTGGTGCACTTCACAAAATAGATGGCATCATGAGGGAGGAAAATTATGTGAATATATTGAAGCAACATCTCAAGACATCAGTCAGGAAGTTAAAAGCTTGGTCGCAAATGGGTCTTCCAAATGGACAATGACCCCAAGCATACTTCCAAAGTTGTGGCAAAATGGCTTAAGGACAACAAAGTCAAGGTATTGGAGTGGTCATCCCAAAGCCCTGACCTCGATCCTATAGAAAATGTGTGGGCAGAACTGAAAAGGCGTGTGCGAGCAAGGAGGCCTACAAACCTGACTCAGTTACACCAGCTCTGTTAGGAGGAATGGGCCAAAATTCACCCAACTTATTGTGGGAAGCTTGTGGAAGGCTACCCGGAGGGTTTGACCCAAGTTAAACCATTTAAAGACAATGCTACTAAATACTAATTGAGTGTATGCAAACTTCTGACCCACTGGGAATGTGATGAAAGAAATAAAAGCTGAAATAAATAATTCTCTCTACTATTATTCTGATATTTCACATTCTTACAATAAAAAGGTAATACTAATTGACCTAAAACAGGGGTTTTTACTAGGATTAAATGTCAGGAATTGTGAATAACTGAGTTGAAATGTATTTGGCTAAGGTGTACGTAAACTTCTGACTTCAACTGTACGTGCTGGTGTGGTATACTCAAGCAATAGACAGAAGCACATGGGACCTACTGTATTAAATCAAATCAAATTTTATTTGTCACGTGCGCCGAATACATCAGGTGTAGACCTTACAGTGAAATGCTAACTTACAAGCCCTAACCAACAGTGCAAAATAGGTATTAGGTAAACAATAGATAAGTAAAGAAATACAAAATAAAGAGAAAACAGTACAATGACAGTGAAAATAACAGTTGCGAGGCTGTATACAGGTAGTACCGGTACAGAGTCAATGTGCGGGGGCACCGGTTAGTCGGGCTAATTGAGGTAGCATGTGAGTGAAAGTATAGTTAAAGTGACTATGCATAGATGATAAACAGAGAGTAGCAGCAGTGTAAAATAGGGATTAGCAGGTGGGGGGACACAATGCAAATAGTCCGGGTAGCCAATGTACGGGGGCACTCGTTAGTCGGGCTAATTGAGGTAGTATGTGAGTTGAAGTATAGTTAAAGTGACTATGCATAGATGATAAACAGAGAGAGGGGTTTGGGGGAGGGGGGGAGTGGCGGGACACAATGCAAATAGTCTAGGTAGCCATTTGATTACCTGTTCAAGAGTCTAATGGCTTGGGAGGTAAAAGCTGTTGAGAATCCTTTTGGTCCTAGACTTGGTTCTCCAGTACCGCTTGCCATGTGGTAGCAGAGAGAACAGTGTATGACTGAGGTAGCTGGGGTCTTTGACAATTTTTAGGGCCTTCCTCCGACACCGCCTGGTGTAGAGGTCCTGGATGGCAGGCAGCTTAGCCCCAGTGATGTACTGGGCCGTACGCACTACCCTCTGAAGTGCCTTGCCGTCAGAGGCCGAGCAATTGCCGTACCAGGCAGTGATGCAACCAGTCAGGATGCTCTCGATGTTGCAGCTGTAGAACATTTGAGGATCTGAGGACATTTGAGGATCTTTTCAGTCTCCTGAGGGGAGAATAGGCTTTGCCGTGCCCTCTTCACGACTGTTGGTGTGCTTGAACCATGATAGTTTGTTGTGGATGTGGACACCAAGAAGCTTGAAGCTCTTAACCTGCTCCGCTACAGCCCCATCGATGAGAATGTAACATAATGCATAGTAAAATCACAACTACTGTGTGTCTGTACACCAACTAGCTGGCACATAAAGTTCTGAGAACTAAAAATTTTTCTTAGAGCTCGGTGAGAGCGTGGCTGTCCTATTTTGCATACAATCTTCCCACAACTTTCTGGGAATGGTGCAGGATAGTTTCTTGGCTTTGGAACAATCTCAGCGCACATTTAAGGAACTTAACAAATAAACATGATTTTCTTTGTATTTCATTTCTTTAAGAGAACGTTTTGTAAAAGTTCAAAGATTTCTACAAAAAGTTCAAACATGGCTACATAAAGATTTAATAAAGATAATGTTCTAGGAATGTTCTCCAACTCGTTTGACATTGGGAATGTTCAAATAGTTCAGAGAATGTTATGAAACAACATTTGTCTGTGGGAATTTCAGTATTTCGGCATGAATGTTTCTTCATAGTTCTATTTCAAGTCATGTTCTCAAATTCTGTTCTCAGAGCATTAATGAAACCTTCCAGTAAAACTGTCAAGGAACCAGAGTAAAACTGTCACGCCCTGGCCATAGAGAGGCTTTTATTCTCTATTTTGGTTAGGCCAGGGTGTGACTCGGGTGGGCATTCTAGTTTCTTTAATTCAATGTTTTGTATTTCTGTGTGTTTGGCCCGAGTGTGGTTCCCAATCAAAGGCAGCTGTCTATTGTTGTCTCTGATTGGGAATCATACTTAGGCAGCCTGTTTTGCCACCTTAGTTGTGGGTAGTTGTCTTTGTTAGTGGCCTGTATAGCCGAAGTAAGCTTCACGGTCATTTCCTTATTCTTTGTTTTGTTGGCGACATTTATAAATAAAAATAAATGTACGCTCACCATGCTGCACCTTGGTCCGGTCATTTCCACCCTGACAACGATCGTGACAAAAACGTTCTCAGAACCTCCCTGCAACCTAAAAAACAAACGTTCCTAGTACAGGTGAAATGTTTAATTGTTTTCTCAGAGGCAGCTGGCAATCGTTGTCTCTGATTGAGAACCATACTTAGGTAGCCTGTTTTCCTATTTTGAGTTGTGGGCGATTGTTTTCTGTTGTGTGTCTGCACCAGCCAGAACAGTTTCGGTCGTTCCCTTTGTTGTTTTTGTTATTTCTGTGTTCATTAAATAAAAATGGACATATACCACGCTGCACCTTGGTCCTCACCTTCTTCAACCCACGACGATCGTTACAGTGGGACTTGTTTGTACACGTTTTGCTCACTTGTCCAGTTTAAGAGCCAGGCCCTGTCCAACCAGAAGAGCCCTGGAAGTGTAATATAAAGAGGCTCTCCTGACTCCAGCCCATGTCTGTTTCCCAAATGGCATCCTTTTCCCTATAGTAAACTACTTTGACCAGAGCCCTATGGGCCCATATGGACCCCTAGTACACTATAGTCTTGAATGTGTTGACAGTTGGAGATATTTGCTTTAGCTGCACTGAGAATTCTAAAAGTATGAATGCCAACAGTCCAATATTCTAGAGCAATGCTCTGCACATGCGTACAAGTTTGGTACTCCAATAGACCCTTAAATTGTTTTGTGCCTCAATTTATTTTGTTTTATTATTATATATTTATTTTTTATTAACTGCTCTGGGATATGTGGGACGCTAGCGTCCAACAGCCAGTGAAATTGCAGGGCGCCAAATTCAAAACAACAGAAATCTCATCATTAAAATTCCTCAAACATACAAGTATTATACACCATTTTAAAGATAAACTTCTCGTTAACATCGTTAATGTTTGATTTCAAAAAGGCTTTACGGCGAAAGCACACGTTGCGATTATGTTAGGTCAGCACCAAGTCACAGAAAAACATACAACCATTTTCCAAAGAAGGAGAGGTGTCACAAAACTCAGAAATAGCATTAACATTAATCTAACCTTTGATGATCTTCACCGGATGGCACTTCCAGGACTCCATGTTAGACAATAAATGTGTGTTTTGTTCGATAAAGTTCATCTTTATGTCCAAAAACCTCATTTGAAATTGGTGTGTTATGTTCAGAAATGCATTGTCTCAAACAAACATCCGGTGAAAGTGCAGAGAGCCACATGAAATTACAGAAATACTCATCATAAACATTGATAAAAGATACAAGTGTTAAACACACAATTAAAGATAAACCTCTCCTTAATGCAACCGCTGTGTCAGATTTCAAAAAGGCTTTACAGCGAAAGCACACCTTGTGATTATGTTTGGTCAGCGCCAAGTCACAGAAAAACATATAGCCATTTTCCAAAGAAGGAGAGGTGTCACAAAACTCAGAAATAGCGTTATAAATATTCACTTACCTTTAATGATTTTCATCGGAATGCACTCCCAGGAATCCCAGTTCCACAATAAATGTTTGTTTTGTTTGATAAAGTCCATAATTTATGTCCAAATACCTCCTTTTTGTTTGCACGTTTAGCCCGGTAATCCAAATGCGAGCAATTAGTTCAGACGAAAAGTCCCAAAATTTATATTACAGTTCGTAGAAACATGTCAAACGATGTATAAAATCAATCTTTAGGATGTTTTTATCATAAATCTTCAGTAATGTTTCAACCGGACAATTCCTTTGTCTTCAGAAATGAAGGAACGGAGCTCACTCTCACGGCCGCGTGCCTGACTGAGCTCATGGCATTCAAATCAAATCAAATATCAAATCAAATCAAATTGTATTTGTCACATACACATGGTTAGCAGATGTTAATGCGAGTGTAGCGAAATGCTTGTGCTTCTAGTTCCGACAATGCAGTAATAACAAGTAATCTAACTAACAATTCCAAAACTACTGTCTTGTACACAGTGTAAGGGGATAAAGAATATGTACATAAGGATATATGAATGAGTGATGGTACAGAGCAGCATAGGCAAGATACAGTAGATGGTATCGAGTACAGTATATACATATGAGATTAGTATGTAAACAAAGTGGCATAGTTAAAGTGGCTAGTGATACATGTATGACATAAGAATACAGTCGATGATATAGAGTACAGTATATACGTATGCATATGAGATGAATAATGTAGGGTAAGTAACATTATATAAGGTAGCATTGTTTAAAGTGGCTAGTGATATATTTACATCATTTCCCATCAATTCCCATTATTAAAGTGGCTGGAGTTGAGTCAGTGTCAGTGTGTTGGCAGCAGCCACTCAATGTTAGTGGTGGCTGTTTAACAGTCTGATGGCCTTGAGATAGAAGTTGTTTTTCAGTCTCTCGGTCCCAGCTTTGATGCACCTGTACTGACCTCGCCTTCTGGATGATAGCGGGGTGAACAGGCAGTGGCTCGGGTGGTTGATGTCCTTGATGATCTTTATGGCCTTCCTGTGACATCGGGTGGTGTAGGTGTCCTGGAGGGCAGGTAGTTTGCCCCCGGTGATGCGTTGTGCAGACCTCACTACCCTCTGGAGAGCCTTACGGTTGAGGGCGGAGCAGTTGCCGTACCAGGCGGTGATACAGCCCGACAGGATGCTCTCGATTGTGCATCTGTAGAAGTGCTTTTGGTGACAAGCCGAATTTCTTCAGCCTCCTGAGGTTGAAGAGGCGCTGCTGCGCCTTCTTCACAATGCTGTCTGTGTGAGTGGACCAATTCAGTTTGTCTGTGATGTGTATGCCGAGGAACTTAAAACTTGCTACCCTCTCCACTACTGTTCCATCGATGTGGATAGGGGGGTGTTCCCTCTGCTGTTTCCTGAAGTCCACAATCATCTCCTTAGTTTTGTTGACGTTGAGTGTGAGGTTATTTTCCTGACACCACACTCCGAGGGCCCTCACCTCCTCCCTGTAGGCCGTCTCGTCGTTGTTGGTAATCAAGCCTACCACTGTTGTGTCGTCCGCAAACTTGATGATTGAGTTGGAGGCGTGCGTGGTCACGCAGTCGTGGGTGAACAGGGAGTACAGGAGAGGGCTCAGAACGCACCCTTGTGGGGCCCCAGTGTTGAGGATCAGCGGGGAGGAGAGGTTGTTGCCTACCCTCACCACCTGGGGGCGGCCCGTCAGGAAGTCCAGTACCCAGTTGCACAGGGCGGGGTCGAGACCCAGGGTCTCGAGCTTGATGACGAGCTTGGAGGGTACTATGGTGTTGAATGCCGAGCTGTAGTCGATGAACAGCATTCTCACATAGGTATTCCTCTTGTCCAGATGGGTTAGGGCAGTGTGCAGTGTGGTTGAGATTGCATCGTTTGTGGACCTATTTGGGCGGTAAGCAAATTGGAGTGGGTCTAGGGTGTCAGGTAGGGTGGAGGTGATATGGTCCTTGACTAGTCTCTCAAAGCACTTCATGATGACGGAAGTGAGTGCTACGGGGCGGTAGTCGTTTAGCTCAGTTACCTTAGCTTTCTTGGGAACAGGAACAATGGTGGCCCTCTTGAAGCATGTGGGAACAGCAGACTGGTATAGGGATTGATTGAATATGTCCGTAAACACACAGGCCAGCTGGTCTGCGCATGCTCTGAGGGCGCGGCTGGGGATGCCGTCTGGGCCTGCAGCCTTGCGAGGGTTAACACGTTTAAATGTCTTACTCACCTCGGCTGCAGTGAAGGAGAGACCGCATGTTTTCGTTGCAGGCCGTGTCAGTGGCACTGTATTGTCCTCAAAGCGGGCAAAAAAGTTATTTAGTCTGCCTGGGAGCAGGACATCCTGGTCCGTGACTGGGCTGGATTTCTTCCTGTAGTCCGTGATTGACTGTAGACCCTGCCACATGCCTCTTGTGTCTGAGCCGTTGAATTGAGATTCTACTTTGTCTCTGTACTGACGCTTAGCTTGTTTGATAGCCTTGCGGAGGGAATAGCTGCACTGTTTGTATTCGGTCATGTTACCAGACACCTTGCCCTGATTAAAAGTAGTGGTTTGCGCTTTCAGTTTCACACGAATGCTGCCATCAATCCACGGTTTCTGGTTAGGGAATGTTTTAATCGTTGCTATGGGAACAACATCTTCAACGCACGTTCTAATGAACTCGCACACCGAATCAGCGTATTCGTCAATGTTGTTGTCTGACGCAATACGAAACATGTCCCAGTCCACGTGATGGAAGCAGTCTTGGAGTGTGGAGTCAGCTTGGTCGGACCAGCGTTGGACAGACCTCAGCATGGGAGCCTCTTGTTTTAGTTTCTGTCTGTAGGCAGGGATCAACAAAATGGAGTCGTGGTCAGCTTTTCCGAAAGGGGGGCGGGGCAGGGCCTTATATGCGTTGCGGAAGTTAGAGTAACAATGATCCAAGGTCTTTCCACCCCTGGTTGCGCAATCGATATGCTGATAAAATTTAGGGAGTCTTGTTTTCAGATTAGCTTTGTTAAAATCCCCAGCTACAATGAATGCAGCCTCCGGATAAATGGTTTCCAGTTTGCAAAGAGTCAAATAAAGTTCATTCAGAGCCATCGATGTGTCTGCTTGGGGGGGGGATATATACGGCTGTGATTATAATCGAAGAGAATTCTCTTGGTAGATAATGCGGTCTACATTTGATTGTGAGGAATGCTAAATCAGGTGAACAGAAGGATTTGAGTTCCTGTATGTTTCTTTCATCACACCATGTCACGTTAGCCATAAGGCATACGCCCCCGCCCCTCTTCTTACCAGAAAGATGTTTGTTTCTGTCTGCGCGATGCGTGGAGAAACCCGTTGGCTGCACCGCCTCGGATAGCGTCTCTCCAGTGAGCCACGTTTCCGTGAAGCAAAGAACGTTACAGTCTCTGATGTCCCTCTGGAATGCTACCCTTGCTCGGATTTCATCAACCTTGTTGTCAAGAGACTGGACATTGGCAAGAAGAATGCTAGGGAGTGGTGCACGGTGTGCCCGTCTCCGGAGTCTGACCAGAAGACCGCCTCGTTTCCCTCTTTTTCGGAGTCGTTTTTTTGGGTCGCTGCATGGGATCCGCTCCGTTGTCCTGTTTGTAAGGCAGAACACAGGATCCGCGTCGCGAAAAACATATTCTTGGTCGTACTGATGGTGAGTTGACGCTTATCTTATATTCAGTAGTTCTTCTCGACTGTATGTAATGAAACCTAAGATGACCTGGGGTACTAATGTAAGAAATAACACGTAAAAAAACAAAAAACTGCATAGTTTCCTAGGAACGCGAAGCGAGGTGGCCATCTCTGCCAGACCTCTAAGTCAAAGTCTCTCCCCCTTCACAGTAGAAGCCTGAAACAAGGTTCTAAAGACTGTTGACATCCAGTGGAAGCCTTAGAAAGTGCAGTATGACCCCATAGACACTGTATATTGGATAGGCAAAGACTTGAAAAACTACAAACCTCAGATTTCCCACTTCCTGGTTGGATTTTTTCTCAGGTTTTTGCCTGCCATATGAGATATGTTATACTCACAGACATCAGTTTTAGAAACTTCAGAGTGTCTTCTATCCAAATCCACTAATTATATGCTAATTCTAGCTTTTGGGCCTGAGTAGCAGGCAGTTTACTCTGGGCTCCTTATTAATCCAAGCTACTCAATACTGCCCCCTTTCCCAAATAAGTTTATTAAGAAATAGTGCTCCTTGTGATACAGAAACGGTATGGCGGCATGAGAGTATGACAATTTGGATACGGCCCAACCCTAGTGCACTATATAGGGAAAAGGGTGTAATTTGGGATGCAGACCATCTATCTTGAAACATGATCTCTGTCTGCTATAAGTGATCACAAATTGTCCAGGGCTCCCACTCTCCACAGTGATAACAGTCATCTCTACCCCTCAACATAACCCTGCTATGAACCAGGCCCTGCACCCATAGATCAGAGAGGGAAAGATTGAGAGGGAAACAGTGACCAAGAAAGAGACCGTGAGGGAGAGACCGAGAGAGAGAGAGAGAGAGAGAGAGAGAGAGATGGGCAGGGAGAGAGATGGGCAAGGAGAGAGACAGAGAGACGGGCAGAGAGAGAGGGTGAGAGAGTGTGAGAGAGTGGGATAGGGTGAGAGGGAGAAGGAGAGCGAGAGAGAGAGTAGGGGGAATGAGAGAACAAAGGGGAGAGAAAGAGAGAGGGCAGCCAAGAGCCTGGGGTCTGAACCCATTCACCAGTCACCACATTGCCACTTTGTCCCTCTCTCGCAGTTTGATATCATCTGCTTCCCCTCTTCTGTCTATATTTCATCTCTCCATTCCTCTCTCTTTCTCTCTCTCTCCCTGCCTGCCTCTCTCTCTCACACACACACACACACACACACACACTGCTGTGAGAGAAGATGCATGATTTATGAAGCTCTATTTTTACCAGTTACTGAGCAGAAGTGAGTGAGAAACGGCGACAAAGAGAGGGAGAGAGAGAGAGAGAGAGCGAGAGAGAGAGAAGTCGAGAGAAGTAGAGAGAGTTTGAAGTGAGAGCCCTAGGGGATGGAGGAGGAGAGGAGAGTGGGGAGGCATCCATCACCCTGTGACCCCTCTCCTGTAAAGGAAGATGGGAAATAGGTTTTAGTGGTGAGACAGAAGTATGAGGGAACTGACAAATCTCTATGTAACATTCCAGAGGGAAAGAGCAATGGAACCGGGCCTGTCCCCTTAATATGACACAATTATCTGGGTTGCGTCCCAAATGGCACTCTATTCCCGATATAGCATACTACTTTAGACCAGGACCGTAAAACATGCTTGTTTGTCATGTGTCAGAAACTTGTATTGGCATTAGAAGAACAATGACACTTAGTTTGGGTGGGATTAAGTTCTAAGGGGTATGTGAGTTTTGTGTAGGTGTGCATGTGTTTATGTAAATTACCATGTGTATAATACCATGTGCATGTTTAACAGGTGTGCATGTAGGTGTGTGTGTGTGTGTACAGGCAGTGCTCCCTCCCTAGTTGAGGATGCTGGCTGTTGGGTGCAGATAAAATGGGATATTTCAGGGCTTTCTCTCACTCTAAGACAGCCCTTATCTCTTCCCCACCTCTCCTGTTGGCTGTGCTGGTCCAGCCATGAGTGATATTAATACCCACGCTAATGAGCCCCTTCCTTGAAGATACTGAAACAATTGGTAGGGGAGGTGGAGGTGGAGGGGGGTGCTGAATCAGTCTCTATCCTGTGCCACAACTGTGGGGATTGTAGAACACACGAACAAAGAGTGAAGTCAAGCTCCAATCACATTAATCATGGCCTGTGTTTGAGTGTGTAAAGCTGGAGGAGAAATTGTGTTCCAAATGACACATTATTTATATTCAGTGCACTACTTCTGACCAGGGTCCATAGGGCTCCGGTCAAAAGTAGTGCACTATAAAGGAAATAGGGCACCATTTGACATGCATAGTTACACTGATGGAGATGGGGAGGATGAGTGTCTGGCCAGGGAGTGTGTATGCAGGCTGGCTGTGTGTGTGTGTGTGTGTGTGTGTGTGTTAGGGCTGTGGTAGTCATGAAATTGTCAGCCGGTGATTGTCAAGCAAATAACTGCCGGTCTCACGGAATTGACCGTTAATTAACATAAACATATTTAGCATCTCCCGGTGTCACGCCCTGACCATAGAGAGCCCTCGGTTCTCTATGGTGTTTAGGTCAGAGCGTGACTAGGGGGGAGTGTTCTAGTCATTGACTTTCTATGTGGCTGGGTTGTATGGTTCCCAATTAGAGGCAGCTGGTAATCGTTGCCTCTAATTGGGGATCATATTTAGGATGCCCTTTCTCCTACCTGCTTTGTGGGATATTGTTTTGTTGAGTGCTGATGTGCTGATGCGCGCTCTGTTCTTTCTTTCGTCATATGATTATTGTTTTTGTTCAAGTTCCAAGGTAATAAAGATGTGGAACCCAACACACACTGCGCCTTGGTCCGTCAATCACAGAGACGCATACAAAGCTCTCCCTCACCCTCCATTTGGCAAATCTGACCATAATTGTATCCTCCTGATTCCGGCTTACAAACAAAAATGAAACAGGAAGCACAAGTGACTCGGTCAATAAAGAAGTGGTCCAATGATGCAGATGCTAAGCTACAGGACTGTTTTGAAAGCACAGACTAGAATATGTTCTGGGAGTCTTACGATGGCCATAGTACACCACATTAGTCACTGGCTTCATCAATAAGTGCATCGATGACATCATCCCCACAGTAACCATACAAACATACCACAACCAGGAGCCATGGATTACAGGCAACATCAGCACTGAGCTAAAGGGTAGAGTTGCCTCTTTCAAGGAGCGGGACTCTAACCCGGACGCTTATAACCCTCCAACGAACTATCAAACAGGCAAAGCGTCAATACAGGACTAAGATCTAATCATACTACTCCGGATCCGACGCTCGTCGGATGTGGCAGGGCTTGCAAACTATTACAGACTACAAAGGGAAGCACAGCCGCTAGCTGCCCCTACCAGACAAGCTAAATTACTTCTATGCTCTCTTCAAGGCTAGCAACACTGAAGCATGCATGAGAGCATCAGTTTTTCCGGATGACTGTGTGATCACTCTCTCCATAGTCGATGTGAGTAAGACCTATAAACAGGTCAACAAGGCCGCAGGGCCAGACGGATTACCAGGATGTGTACTCCGAGCATGTGCTGACCAACTGGCAAGTGTCTTCACTCACATTTTCAACTGAGTCAATAATACGAACATGTTTCAAGCAGACCACCATAGTCTCTGTGCCCAAGAACACTAAGGTAACCTTCCTAAATGACTACCGACCCTTAGCACTTACGTCTGTAGCCATGAAGGGCTTTGAAAGGCTGGTCATGGCTCACATCAACACCATTATCCCAGAAACCCTAGACCCACTCCAATTTGCATACCGCACCAACAGATCCACAGATGATGCAATCTCTATTGCACTCCACACTGCCCTTTCCCACCTGGACAAAAGGAACACCTTCGTGAGAATGCTATTCATGGTCTACAGTTCAGCGTTTAATGCCATAGTGCCCACAAAGCTCATCACTAATGCATCATTGCGCAAAATAGTATGGATAGTATGCAACAAAAGTTCAACATTCACCTTCTGCTACCATTTATGTCAAGCCGTCTACACATACAGTTTGACACATACGTTTGATAAATCCAACATATGCACTACACCGAACACACTGCAACTGCCTCTGCAACGCAATGCTGAAAGGCAAACGCAGTGTTTCATTGGAAATGAATGTAAATCTGGTGTGCCAAAATGCAGTGACGCTGTCAGTGTGATTGAAGCGTAAGCTAAGGACCCTGGGACTGAACTCTTCCCTCTGCAACTGGATCCTGGACTTTCTGACGGGCTGCCCCCAGGTGGTAAGGGTAGGTAACAACACATCTGCCACGCTGATCCTCAACACAGGGGCCCCTCAGGGGTGCATGCTCAGTCCCCTCCTGTACTCCCTGTTCACTCATGACTGCACGGCCAGGCTCAACTCCAACACGATCATTAAGTTTGTTGGCGACACAACAGTGGTAGGCCTGATCACCAACAACAACGAGACAGCCTATAGGGAGGAGGTCAGAGACCTGGCAATGTGGTGCCAGGATAACAACCTCTCCCTCAACGTGATCAAGACAAAGGAGGTGATTGTGGAGTACAGGAAAAGGAGGACCGAGCACGCCCCCATTCTCATCGACGGGGCTGTAGTGGAGCAGGTTGAGAGCTTCAAGTTCCTTGGTGTCCACATCACCAACAAACTATCATGGTCCAATCACACCAAGACAGTCGTGAAGAGGGCACGACAAAGCCTATTCCCCCTCAGGAGACTGAAAAGATTTGTCATGGGTCCTCAGATCCTCAAAAAGTTATTCAGCTGCACCATCAAGAGCATCCTGACGGGTTGCATCACTGCCTGGTATGGCACTACAGAGGGTAGTGCGTACAGCCCAGTACATCAATGGAGCCAAGCTTCCTGCCATCCTGGACCTCTATACCAGGCAGTGTCAGAGGAAGGCGCTAAATATTGTCAAAGACTCCAGCCACCCTAGTCATAGACTGTTCTCTCTGCTACCTCACGGCTACCCAGACTATTTGCATTGTCCCCCCCACCCCTTCTTTTACGCTGATGCTACTCTGTTTATTATCTTGCATAGTCACTTTAACTGCCTACATGTACATATTACCTCAATTACCTCGACTAACCTGTGGCCCCACACATTGACTCTGTACCAGTAACCCCTGTATATAGCCTCACTACTGTTATTTTACTGCTGCTCTTTAATTATTTGTTATATTTATTCTTATTTTTTATTTATTCATTTTTTACTTAACACTCTTTTTCCTTAAAACTGCATTGTTGCTTAAGGGCTTGTAAGTAAGCATTTCACTATAAGGTCTACCTGTTGTATTCAGTGCATGTGACCTATACAATTTGATTTGATTTGTGTGGCCGTATTGCCCCCAAAATAAATCCATTCCTTTTGCATGGATTTATTTAAAATTCCCTTCTCTTGGCTGTATGCCGAAGCACCTCTCACTCACATAGCTCTCTTTCATTCACATGGCTCTCTTTCACGTGATCGGGTCTTTCTCACAGGCTACAAGTGAAGACAGACACATCGGGGACGCAACTGCGCTTGTCCTTATCCAATTCCGAGGGTGAATATTGAAGATATTTGAGGAACTGTCCACATTTACTTTTTGGCAGCCAACAAGATGAGTAGGCCTAACGAACTTCAAAAGCACTAGCCGATGTCAATCTACTATTCCCCTTGGTAAAGGTTAACCTATTCTATTCTGTGCAATAAATAAATATTCTAAACATAGTCTAGGACAGTTGTGGGATGCGATGCATCCCAAATTAATTCCACCACTAACATCAAAAACCTGTTTCAAGCAATGAGTCAGACTCAACAGACGAGAACGTTTAGCTTAAAATTTTGATAAAGTATGAGGCTATTTCTTCACATTATAAGTGCAGCAATATGCACATAGCAGTAGGCTATAAGTGTGAATGTACCATTAGCAGGAGAACACCATTCTCAAAAGTGACTGCAAATGAGATTGTTCATGTAATGCTTTTATTATAAGGGTGCATTTTATGGTGAAAATGATCTTCTCCAAATTTGAAACTCATACGCTGTGTATGTATGCCAGTTAGGCAATACAGTTGTAAAGCGTATTATTGCGCTTCATTTAAAAAATATTGTCACCCATCACACTCTTCTTGATTTAATCTTGTCTTCACAAACACTATATAATGTGTGAAATTTGTTTTGTTTTAGAATGGACCATTATCATGCACCTGTCTCGAAACAGAGGCAGCGGAAATCTATGTCACCTATGCACTTAAATAGAGAAAAGAGGACACTTTTCCTGTGGTTCATTTTCATGGGAGCCAGGTAGGCTATACTCCTGCTGTAAATAGAAGGAATGTACTTAGTATTATCCATTTGGACACAAACCAGGAGATAGGAGCCTGATAGCAGACATGTTAGGATGGGGTACCCTGTCAGCACACTGAGGGGTGTGCCTCCAGTGGGGGTACCTGCCCGTCGGTCTGTTTGGTTGACTGTCTGCTTGCCTGCCAATCTGTCTGTTTGTCTGACTACCTACCTGCCTGCCTGTCTTTTTATCTCTCTGTCTGTCTGCCTGCCGCATGCCAATCTGCCTGACTGCCTGTCCACCTGCCTGCCTGCCCGCCTGCCTGTCTGTCTGTGTCCTTGTGTAGAGAGACTGTATTGATTAATGCTGATGATGATGTCCTTCGGCTGATCAGTGTGTCAGTGTGTGCGTGTGTGTGTGTAAGTGTGTTCCTACATTACGTTCAATTAAAATCCACTTCATGAGTGTGTGTATAAGTAAGTGTGTAATAACTTATTGGCTTGTCTGTATGTATGAGTCTGTGTGCGTGTGTGTCTTCCCGGTTCCCTGATAAAGACATCCAGCCCTGCTCCTGTGCTCTATCAGTATGCAGCACCAGCATCATTGGCAGGCTACACACACACACACACACACACACACACACACACACACACACACACACACACACACAGTGGATTCACTTAAGGGGAGCTAGTCACAATTAGCTGTTAACATTACAAGGCAGAATTTAGCCCTGGCCGGTATCCCCCGGGGAAATTAAACCACAAGCTAAACATTAACAGACATTTGCATTTTTATTGCACCTGAAAAGAATGGCATGACTCCATTATCTCCCAGACACAGAGAAATACGTTTCTTAGTTATTATTGTGTCGTCCTGCATTGGGAAAAAAATGTGTTTATCCCGGGGAAGAAGCTAGAGAACGAGAATCCTCGTCGGTTTCATGCCGATGCTTTGTGGAGGGTTGTGATTACAAAATAAACAAACCAGAAACAGCACAGGCAGAGGAAACAGTGACTGGTTTGTTATGCAAATCCCCTCTTATTTCTCCCCAAAATAAACAAACAATAACAGACAACAACAGTGGATAGAGGAGCTGAATAGGGGATAACAATATGAGGGACAACAACAGAGGAGCTGAATAGGGGGTAACAATATGAGGGACAACAACAGAGGATAGAAGAGCTGAACTGGGGGTAACAATATGAGTGACAACAACAGAGGAGCTGAACTGGGGGTAACAATATGAGGGACAACAACAGAGGAGCTGAACTGGGGGTAACAATATGAGAGACAACAACAGAGGAGCTGAACTGTGGGTAACAATATGAGGGACAACAACAGAGGAGCTGAACTGGGGGTAACAATATGAGTGACAACAACAGAGGAGCTGAACTGGGGATAACAATATGAGGGACAACAACAGAGGAGCTGAACTGGGGGTAACAATATGAGAGACAACAACAGAGGAGCTGAACTGGGGGTAACAAATGAGAGACAACAGAGGAGTTGAACTGGGGGTAACAATATGAGAGACAACAACAGAGGAGCTGAACTGAGGGTAACAATATGAGAGACAACAACAAAGGAGCTGAACTGGGGGTAACAATATGAGAGACAACAACAAAGGAGCTGAACTGGGGGTAACAATATGAGAGACAACAACAAAGGAGCTGAACTGGGGGTAACAATATGAGAGACAACAACAAAGGAGCTGAACTGGGGGTAACAATATGAGAGACAACATAATACTAGATAATGATAAGATGTATCGATGTGAGTTGATACTACTAGATAATGATATGATTTACTATGTATAGTATGTCCAGTCTCTTATGGTTACCTCTCCCGCTGTCCTTGACACTCTCCCTTCATCCCTCCCTCCAGGTGAGCAGTACGTGTGGCCACGCCCCCCAGCGTGTGTCTCGCTCAGTGGCGCCCTTTCCTGACCAGAACCCTGCTGCCCAGGTGTCCCGCAACCCACAGCCTTTACCTTACGATCCTGAGGAGACCTTGGCTGGTCGCCGCAGGTAATGCTGGGTTGAGAAGAGAGGGATAGAAAGATGGGGGAACAGACAGGGGTGGTGAAGTAGAGCAGAGAAGAAAGAGGAATATAGGAGGTTAGAGCATGTAACGATTAAGGAATATTTAACCATCAATAGAGCTATGTGATAGAAGAGAGAGAAATGGAGAGAGAGGAGAAGGAAAAAGAAAAAGACGTGTTGTTCATGATATGCTGCTAACTAATGAGGACAAGCGTCATCTTACAGCCCAGTCCAGGAACAAGCCTTAGTCCCTACGGTACCACTTCAGTGTTTGACCTGAAGAAATCAGACAGGTGTATGGTTTCACCTATAGCCTTCTAGATGAGCTTAGTGGAGCATCTAGCTATCCTTTTGTCACTACGCTTATCTTTCTGTCAAATCTGCAAACACTGAATTGGTAGGAGCTGGGGGAAGGTCTATGGTCCAGATGAATAGGTAGGAGCTGGGGGAAGGTCTATGGTCCAGATGAATGGGTAGGAGCTGGGGGAAGGTATATGGTCCAGATGAATGGGTAGGAGCTGGGGGAAGGTCTATGGTCCAGATGAATGGGTAGGAGCTGGGGGAAGGTCTATGGTCCAGATGAATGGGTAGGAGCTGGGAGAAGGTCTATGGTCCAGATGAATGGGTAGGAGCTGGGGGAAGGTCTATGGTCCAGATGAATGGGTAGGAGCTGGGGGAAGGTCTATGGTCCAGATGAATGGGTAGGAGCTGGGGGAAGGTCTATGGTCCAGATGAATGGGTAGGAGCTGGGGGAAGGTCTATGGTCCAGATGAATAGGTAGGAGCTGGGGGAAGGTCTATGGTCCAGATGAATGGGTAGGAGCTGGGGGAAGGTCTATGGTCCAGATGAATGGGTAGGAGCTGGGGGAAGGTCTATGGTCCAGATGAATAGGTAGGAGCTGGGGGAAGGTCTATGGTCCAGATGAATGGGTAGGAGCTGGGGGAAGGTCTATGGTCCAGATGAATAGGTAGGAGCTGGGGGAAGGTCTATGGTCCAGATGAATGGGTAGGAGCTGGGGGAAGGTCTATGGTCCAGATGAATGGGTAGGAGCTGGGGTAAGGTCTATGGTCCAGATGAATAGGTAGGAGCTGGGGGAAGGTCTATGGTCCAGATGAATGGGTAGGAGCTGGGGGAAGGTCTATGGTCCAGATGAATGGGTAGGAGTTGGGGGAAGGTCTATGGTCCAGATGAATGGGTAGGAGCTGGGGGAAGGTCTATGGTCCAGATGAATGGGTAGGAGCTGGGGGAAGGTCTATGGTCCAGATGAATAGGTAGGAGTTAGGGAAAAGGACTAAGGTCCAGATGAATGGGTAGGAGCTGGAGGAAGGTATATGGTCCAGATGAATGGGTAGGACTTGGGGAAAAGGACTAAGGTCCAGATGAATGGGTAGGACTTGGGGAAAAGGACTAAGGTCCAGATGAATGGGTAGGACTTGGGGAAAAGGACTAAGGTTCAGATGAATGGGTAGGAGCTGGGGGAAGGTCTATGGTCCAGATGAATGGGTAGGAGCTGGGGGAAGGTCTATGGTCCAGATGAATAGGTAGGAGTTAGGGAAAAGGACTAAGGTCCAGATGAATGGGTAGGAGCTGGGGGAAGGTCTATGGTCCAGATGAATAGGTAGGAGCTGGGGGAAGGTCTATGGTCCAGATGAATGGGTAGGAGCTGGGGGAAGGTCTATGGTCCAGATGAATGGGTAGGAGCTGGGGGAAGGTCTATGGTCCAGATGAATGGGTAGGAGCTGGGGGAAGGTCTATGGTCCAGATGAATAGGTAGGAGCTGGGGGAAGGTCTATGGTCCAGATGAATAGGTAGGAGTTAGGGAAAAGGACTAAGGTCCAGATGAATGGGTAGGAGCTGGGGGAAGGTCTATGGTCCAGATGAATAGGTAGGAGCTGGGGGAAGGTCTATGGTCCAGATGAATAGGTAGGAGCTGGGGGAAGGTCTATGGTCCAGATGAATAGGTAGGAGCTGGGGGAAGGTCTATGGTCCAGATGAATGGGTAGGAGCTGGGGAAAAGGACTAAGGTTCAGATGAATGGGTAGGAGCTGGGGGAAGGTCTATGGTCCAGATGAATAGGTAGGAGCTGGGGGAAGGTCTATGGTCCAGATGAATGGGTAGGAGCTGGGGGAAGGTCTATGGTCCAGATGAATAGGTAGGAGCTGGGGGAAGGTCTATGGTCCAGATGAATGGGTAGGAGCTGGGGGAAGGTCTATGGTCCAGATGAATGGGTAGGAGCTGGGGGAAGGTCTATGGTCCAGATGAATGGGTAGGAGCTGGGGGAAGGTCTATGGTCCAGATGAATAGGTAGGAGCTGGGGGAAGGTCTATGGTCCAGATGAATGGGTAGGAGCTGGGGGAAGGTCTATGGTCCAGATTAATGGGTAGGAGCTGGGGGAAGGTCTATGGTCCAGATGAATAGGTAGGAGCTGGGGGAAGGTCTATGGTCCAGATGAATGGGTAGGAGCTGGAGGAAGGTCTATGGTCCAGATGAATGGGTAGGAGCTGGGGGAAGGTCTATGGTCCAGATGAATAGGTAGGAGCTGGGGGAAGGTCTATGGTCCAGATGAATGGGTAGGAGCTGGGGGAAGGTCTATGGTCCAGATGAATGGGTAGGAGCTGGGGAAGGTCTATGGTCCAGATGAATGGGTAGGAGCTCGGGGAAGGTCTATGGTCCAGATGAATAGGTAGGAGTTGGGGAAAAGGACTAAGGTCCAGATGAATGGGTAGGAGCTGGAGGAAGGTCTATGGTCCAGATGAATGGGTAGGAGCTGGGGGAAGGTCTATGGTCCAGATGAATAGGTAGGAGCTGGGGGAAGGTCTATGGTCCAGATGAATGGGTAGGAGCTGGGGGAAGGTCTATGGTCCAGATGAATGGGTAGGAGCTGGGGGAAGGTCTATGGTCCAGATGAATGGGTAGGAGCTGGGGGAAGGTCTATGGTCCAGATGAATAGGTAGGAGTTGGGGAAAAGGACTAAGGTCCAGATGAATGGGTAGGAGCTGGGGGAAGGTCTATGGTCCAGAGGAATGGGTAGGAGCTGGGGGAAGGTCTATGGTCCAGATGAATGGGTAGGAGCTGGGGGAAGGTCTATGGTCCAGATGAATGGGTAGGAGCTGGGGGAAGGTCTATGGTCCAGATGAATAGGTAGGAGTTGGGGAAAAGGACTAAGGTCCAGATGAATGGGTAGGAGCTGGGGGAAAGGTCTAAGGTCCAGGTGTTATTAGCAGGTAGACTATAGACCATATACTATAGACCATAGACCACAGAGCAGGTGAGTTGTAGTAGTCAGTATTGGAGTGGAGCAGGTGGGTTTTAGAAGTCAGTATTGGTGTGGAAAAGGTGAGTTTTAGTTGACAGTGTTGGAGTGGAGCCAGTGAGATGTAGTAGATAGTGTTGGATGGCAGCAGGTGAGTTTTAATAGTCAGTTTGAGTGGAGCAGGTGAGTTGTATTAGACAGTACTGGAGTGGAGCAGGTGAGTTGTATTAGTCAGTACTGGAGTGGAGTTGGTGAATTGTAGTAGTCATTGTCTGAGTGGAGCAGGTGAATTCTAGTAGTCAGTATTGGAGTGGTGCAGGTGAGTTGTAGTGGTCAGTGTTGGAGTAGAGCAGGTGAGTTGTAGTAGTCAGTATTGGAGTGGTGCAGGTGAGTTGTAGTGGTCAGTATTGGAGTAGAGCAGGTGAGTTGTAGTAGTCATTGTTGGAGTGGAGCAGGTGAGTTGTAGTAGTCATTGTTGGAGTGGAGCAGGTGAGTTGTAGTAGTCATTGTTGGAGTGGAGCAGGTGAGTTTTAGTAGTCATTGTTGGAGTGGAGCAGGTGAGTTGTAGTAGTCATTGTTGGAGTGGAGCAGGTGAGTTGTAGTAGTCATTGTTGGAGTGGAGCAGGTGAGTTGTAGTAGTCATTGTTGGAGTGGAGCAGGTGAGTTTTAGTAGTCATTGTTGGAGTGGAGCAGGTGAGTTGTAGTAGTCATTGTTGGAGTGGAGCAGGTGAGTTGTAGTAGTCATTGTTGGAGTGGAGCAGGTGAGTTTTAGTAGTCATTGTTGGAGTGGAGCAGGTGAGTTTTAGTAGTCATTGTTGGAGTGGAGCAGGTGAGTTGTAGTAGTCATTGTTGGAGTGGAGCAGGTGAGATGTGGTAGTGTGTGTGTATGTGTGTCTGTGTCTGTGTGTGTGTAACATACATGTGTGTGTGGTCCTGCCATTGTGTGTGTCTGTGCACACGTGTGGCACCCTGTTTGACTGTGTTTGCTGCTAGCTTACTTTACTAAGAGAGTGACAGTGAGCCTCCCTCCAGCCCAGTGCGTTATACACTCACTTTCCAGGAACAGGCTTAAATGAACAGAGTACTGATTCTCAGCAGGCCGATGGCTTCAGCAGAGTGGCCAGATGAATATCTTTTAGGCACACAAACCTTCACCTGCTTCGCAAATGGCACCCTACTCCGTTTATAGTGCACTACCATTCCATTTATAGTGCACTACTTTTGAGCAGAGTAGTGCTTTATAAAGGAAATAGGGTTCCATTTGGGAAACATCACTCTCTACAGCTGAATATCTCCCTCTCTCTCTATAAGTCTCTCTAGGGATCTCCTTTACTGTCCCACCATTAGACTCTTTCATTTCCTCCTTCATTCTATATCTCTTCCTCTCTGTCTCTCGCTCCATCTCATATAATGATGTTTAATTTGCCGGTTTATCTATGTTTCCCCCTCTCTCTCTCTCGCTCGCTCTCTTGCTCGCTCTCTTTCTCTCTCTCTCGCTCTCTTTCTCTCACTCTTTCTCTCACTCTTTCTCTCACTCTTTCTCTCACTTTCTCTCACTCTTTCTCTCGCTCTCTTTCTCTCTTTCTCTCACTCTCTCTCACTCTCTTTCCCTCACTCTCTCTCTCTTTCTCTCACTCTCTTTCTCTCACTCTCTTTCTCTCACTCTCTCTCACTCTCTTTCTCTCTCTCTCTGTCCACTCTCCCCTCCTCTTTGCTGACCAGCATTATTAGCTACGTTGTAATATAATAATATAATCATTACCATTATTAATGCTATTCTCTTTTTTCTCTTCTCCTCTCATCCCTCCCTCTCTCCCTCAGGGAGTTTATTTCCAGCCTGGGGGGATTCAGTTCCTTCTTCAGTGGTTTGGGAGAGGCTCTGTGTAGCCGGGAGCCTGCAGTGCCAAGCAACCACTCCCTCTGCTGGAACGGACAAGAAATGACAAACAGGTAAAGGACATGCTGATTGATGTCTGTGGATGCACCCCAAAAGGTACTGATGATCCAAAGTAGAGCACTATAATGGGAATAGGTTGCCATTATAGACACACCCTGTGTTTACTGCAATAGTCTGGTTTGTAAACCCAACTGATGCCTATATACAGTAGTATTGTGATGCTAAATACAGCCTTGTACCAATCTAAACGGCACACTATACAATCTGGTTGTGGTTTTATTGAGATATAATATGTCTCTCTATCTCGTTCCATCATATAGGTGTGTCAGATGCACAAAATACATTCAAGTTGAATGATCTCTACCCTTGAGGAAAGAGTGTGTAGGTCGGTTGAAGGTGAAGTTTGTGTAGAAGTGATGAGCTTTGCAGTGGAGCCTCATCTCCGACAGTGTGTGAGTGTAAATCTTGACTCTGTCTCTCTATGAGAAGGTTATTAATGTCAGTCGCACTTTCTCCTTCTTTCCTGCTCGGTTAATTGCTGTTTCGATCGCTCTCTCATCCTTCGCCCGTGTCTCGCTGCACCCCACAGTACCCAATTTGGATTCTGCAATATTTCACTTCACCTCCTGTCTCCCTTGCTCCAGCATCATAACTTTCTCTCCCTCTCTCCCTTGTTCTCTCTCTTCATCTGGCCAAATTTTTATTTGCCTCACTTTGTTCGACTTTATTTCTCCTCATAATAATTTTATATTGATTCTAATCAATACAAAAGCATCACTTCTGATTGAAATGAGAGGTGAGGGAAGTTAATGTTTTTCCCCTCAAGAAGCATATAAGCCTGTATAGCAACCCTAGATATAGGGAGAATCTCAATTGCTTACTCCTGGCATACTTCTCTCTTCTCTCCTCGCGCCTTCTCAAAACCCATTGGATGAGAAAGCCAGTGGTCCCTCCCCTCTGACCTTGAGCTCCAATAGGTTTTGAGAAGGAGGTGAAGAGAGAGGACGTGAGGAGTATGCAGTTGAGATTCTCACATAGTCACAATACATCTCCTCAAAGCTCTTATTCCTTACAAGAAAAACAGGGCTGTATTCATTAGTGCACACAGTAGCAAAACGTAACAAAATAAATTGAAACAGAAAACGAAAATGAGAGATTCTTATTGGACAAGTTTAGGTAGTCCCTCCCTAAATCAGTCTCTTCTGTTTAGTGCCTATTGAATATGACCCAGGGAGTCTTACTAGCTTCCTTCCTGTGTCCTCAATTCCAGACCCTTCAGTCTGTAGCAGACAGGCTGGCAGCCCTTCCTCAGTCACAGTGTGCCTATCACAGAGGAGATGAGGACACTCTCAGAGATAAAAAGGCGTACTGCCTCCTCCAAGGGGGAAGAGAGCAGGGTGGCGAGTGGGCCAAGGTATCCTGGGGGGGTAATTATGGGCCAGTGGAGAGAGGGTGATAGAGAAGGAAGGAGATAGAGGGAGGAAGAGATGGAGATATGGTGAGAGTGGGAGAGAAAGAGGGGGAGAGGGTTAAAGATAAGAGACGGAATAGAGGGGGATAGAGAGGGAAAGAGATAGAGGGTGTGAGATGGAGGGATTGTAATGTCCTTCTGCAACCAACGGTCAATGTCCTGTCTGAGAGAAGACTATATTTCCAACTGGCAATGTCCTCTCAGAGAAGACTATATTTCCAACTGTCAATGTCCTCTCTGAGAGAAGACTATATTTCTAACTGTCAATGTCCTCTCTGAGAGAAGACTATATTTCCAACTGTCAATGTCCTCTCTGAGAGATTACTATATTTCCAACTGTCAATGTCCTCTCTGAGAGAAGACTATATTTCCAACTGTCAATGTCCTCTCTGAGAGATTACTATATTTCCAACTGTCAATGTCCTCTCTGAGAGATTACTATATTTCCAACTGTCAATGTCCTCTCTGAGAGATTACTATATTTCCAACTGTCAATGTCCTCTCTGAGAGATTACTATATTTCCAACTGTCAATGTCCTCTCTGAGAGAAGACTATATTTCCAACTGTCAATGTCCTCTCTGAGAGATTACTATATTTCCAACTGTCAATGTCCTCTCTGAGAGAAGACTATATTTCCAACTGTCAATGTCCTCTCTGAGAGAAGACTATATTTCCAACTGTCAATGTCCTCTCTGAGAGAAGACTATATTTCCAACTGTCAATGTCCTCTCTGAGAGAAGACTATATTTCCAACTGTCAATGTCCTCTCTGAGAGATTACTATATTTCCAACTGTCAATGTCCTCTCTGAGAGATTACTATATTTCCAACTGTCAATGTCCTCTCTGAGAGATTACTATATTTCCAACTGTCAATGTCCTCTCTGAGAGATTACTATATTTCCAACTG
Source organism: Oncorhynchus mykiss (assembly GCF_057628025.1). Classification (NCBI taxonomy): domain Eukaryota; kingdom Metazoa; phylum Chordata; class Actinopteri; order Salmoniformes; family Salmonidae; genus Oncorhynchus; species Oncorhynchus mykiss. Next base: position 17,901,465 of record NC_143046.1, on the reverse strand, counting down.
TCAATGTCCTCTCTGAGAGATTACTATATTTCCAACTGTCAATGTCCTGTCTGAGAGAAGACTATATTTCCAACTGTCAATGTCCTCTCTGAGAGATTACTATATTTCCAACTGTCAATGTCCTCTCTGAGAGAAGACTATATTTCCAACTGTCAATGTCCTCTCTGAGAGATTACTATATTTCCAACTGTCAATGTCCTCTCTGAGAGAAGACTATATTTCCAACTGTCAATGTCCTCTCTGAGAGATTACTATATTTCCAACTGTCAATGTCCTCTCTGAGAGAAGACTATATTTCCAACTGTCAATGTCCTCTCTGAGAGAAGACTATATTTCCAACTGTCAATGTCCTCTCTGAGAGAAGACTATATTTCCAACTGTCAATGTCCTCTCTGAGAGAAGACTATATTTCCAACTGTCAGTGTCCTCTCTGAGAGAAGACTATATTTCCAACTGTCAATGTCCTCTCTGAGAGATTACTATATTTCCAACTGTCAATGTCCTCTCCAAGAGAAGACTATATTTCCAACTGTCAATGTCCTCTCTGAGAGAAGACTATATTTCCAACTGTCAATGTCCTCTCTGAGAGAAGACTATATTTCCAACTGTCAATGTCCTCTCTGAGAGATTACTATATTTCCAACTGTCAATGTCCTCTCTGAGAGAAGACTATATTTCCAACTGTCAATGTCCTCTCTGAGAGAAGACTATATTTCTAACTGTCAATGTCCTCTCTGAGAGAAGACTATATTTCCAACTGTCAATGTCCTCTCTGAGAGATTACTATATTTCCAACTGTCAATGTCCTCTCTGAGAGAAGACTATATTTCCAACTGTCAATGTCCTCTCTGAGAGATTACTATATTTCCAACTGTCAATGTCCTCTCTGAGAGAAGACTATATTTCCAACTGTCAATGTCCTCTCTGAGAGATTACTATATTTCCAACTGTCAATGTCCTCTCTGAGAGATTACTATATTTCCAACTGTCAATGTCCTCTTTGAGAGATTACTATATTTCTAACTGTCAATGTCCTCTCTGAGAGAAGACTATATTTCCAACTGTCAATGTCCTCTCTGAGAGATTACTATATTTCCAACTGTCAATGTCCTCTCTGAGAGAAGACTATATTTCCAACTGTCAATGTCCTCTCTGAGAGATTACTATATTTCCAACTGTCAATGTCCTCTCTGAGAGAAGACTATATTTCCAACTGTCAATGTCCTCTCTGAGAGAAGACTATATTTCCAACTGTCAATGTCCTCTCTGAGAGATTACTATATTTCCAACTGTCAATGTCCTCTCTGAGAGATTACTATATTTCCAACTGTCAATGTCCTCTCTGAGAGATTACTATATTTCTAACTGTCAATGTCCTCTCTGAGAGAAGACTATATTTCCAACTGTCAATGTCCTCTCTGAGAGATTACTATATTTCCAACTGTCAATGTCCTCTCTGAGAGATTACTATATTTCCAACTGTCAATGTCCTCTCTGAGAGATTACTATATTTCCAACTGTCAATGTCCTCTCTGAGAGAAGACTATATTTCCAACTGTCAATGTCCTCTCTGAGAGATTACTATATTTCCAACTGTCAATGTCCTCTCTGAGAGAAGACTATATTTCCAACTGTCAATGTCCTCTCTGAGAGATTACTATATTTCCAACTGTCAATGTCCTCTCTGAGAGATTACTATATTTCCAACTGTCAATGTCCTCTTTGAGAGATTACTATATTTCTAACTGTCAATGTCCTCTCTGAGAGAAGACTATATTTCCAACTGTCAATGTCCTCTCTGAGAGATTACTATATTTCCAACTGTCAATGTCCTCTCTGAGAGAAGACTATATTTCCAACTGTCAATGTCCTCTCTGAGAGATTACTATATTTCCAACTGTCAATGTCCTCTCTGAGAGAAGACTATATTTCCAACTGTCAATGTCCTCTCTGAGAGAAGACTATATTTCCAACTGTCAATGTCCTCTCTGAGAGATTACTATATTTCCAACTGTCAATGTCCTCTCTGAGAGATTACTATATTTCCAACTGTCAATGTCCTCTCTGAGAGATTACTATATTTCTAACTGTCAATGTCCTCTCTGAGAGAAGACTATATTTCCAACTGTCAATGTCCTCTCTGAGAGATTACTATATTTCCAACTGTCAATGTCCTCTCTGAGAGATTACTATATTTCCAACTGTCAATGTCCTCTCTGAGAGATTACTATATTTCCAACTGTCAATGTCCTCTCTGAGAGAAGACTATATTTCCAACTGTCAATGTCCTCTCTGAGAGATTACTATATTTCCAACTGTCAATGTCCTCTCTGAGAGAAGACTATATTTCCAACTGTCAATGTCCTCTCTGAGAGATTACTATATGTCCAACTGTCAATGTCCTCTCTGAGAGATTACTATATTTCCAACTGTCAATGTCCTCTCTGAGAGATTACTATATTTCCAACTGTCAATGTCCTCTCTGAGAGATTACTATATTTCCAACTGTCAATGTCCTCTCTGAGAGAAGACTATATTTCCAACTGTCAATGTCCTCTCTGAGAGATTACTATATTTCCAACTGTCAATGTCCTCTCTGAGAGAAGACTATATTTCCAACTGTCAATGTCCTCTCTGAGAGATTACTATATTTCCAACTGTCAATGTCTTCTCTGAGAGAAGACTATATTTCCAACTGTCAATGTCCTCTCTGAGAGAAGACTATATTTCCAACTGTCAATGTCCTCTCTGAGAGATTACTATATTTCCAACTGTCAATGTCCTCTCTGAGAGATTACTATATTTCCAACTGTCAATGTCCTCTCTGAGAGAAGACTATATTTCCAACTGTCAATGTCCTCTCTGAGAGATTACTATATTTCCAACTGTCAATGTCCTCTCTGAGAGAAGACTATATTTCCAACTGTCAATGTCCTCTCTGAGAGAAGACTATATTTCCAACTGTCAATGTCCTCTCTGAGAGAAGACAATATTTCCAACTGTCAATGTCCTCTCTGAGAGATTACTATATTTCCAACTGTCAATGTCCTCTCTGAGAGAAGACTATATTTCCAACTGTCAATGTCCTCTCTGAGAGATTACTATATTTCCAACTGTCAATGTCCTCTCTGAGAGAAGACTATATTTCCAACTGTCAATGTCCTCTCTGAGAGATTACTATATTTCCAACTGTCAATGTCCTCTCTGAGAGAAGACTATATTTCCAACTGTCAATGTCCTCTCTGAGAGATTACTATATTTCCAACTGTCAATGTCCTCTCTGAGAGATTACTATATTTCCAACTGTCAATGTCCTCTCTGAGAGATTACTATATTTCTAACTGTCAATGTCCTCTCTGAGAGAAGACTATATTTCCAACTGTCAATGTCCTCTCTGAGAGATTACTATATTTCCAACTGTCAATGTCCTCTCTGAGAGAAGACTATATTTCCAACTGTCAATGTCCTCTCTGAGAGATTACTATATTTCCAACTGTCAATGTCCTCTCTGAGAGAAGACTATATTTCCAACTGTCAATGTCCTCTCTGAGAGAAGACTATATTTCCAACTGTCAATGTCCTCTCTGAGAGATTACTATATTTCCAACTGTCAATGTCCTCTCTGAGAGATTACTATATTTCCAACTGTCAATGTCCTCTCTGAGAGATTACTATATTTCTAACTGTCAATGTCCTCTCTGAGAGAAGACTATATTTCCAACTGTCAATGTCCTCTCTGAGAGATTACTATATTTCCAACTGTCAATGTCCTCTCTGAGAGATTACTATATTTCCAACTGTCAATGTCCTCTCTGAGAGAAGACTATATTTCCAACTGTCAATGTCCTCTCTGAGAGATTACTATATTTCCAACTGTCAATGTCCTCTCTGAGAGATTACTATATTTCCAACTGTCAATGTCCTCTCTGAGAGAAGACTATATTTCCAACTGTCAATGTCCTCTCTGAGAGATTACTATATTTCCAACTGTCAATGTCCTCTCTGAGAGAAGACTATATTTCCAACTGTCAATGTCCTCTCTGAGAGATTACTATATTTCCAACTGTCAATGTCCTCTCTGAGAGAAGACTATATTTCCAACTGTCAATGTCCTCTCTGAGAGAAGACTATATTTCCAACTGTCAATGTCCTCTCTGAGAGATTACTATATTTCCAACTGTCAATGTCCTCTCTGAGAGATTACTATATTTCCAACTGTCAATGTCCTCTCTGAGAGAAGACTATATTTCCAACTGTCAATGTCCTCTCTGAGAGATTACTATATTTCCAACTGTCAATGTCCTCTCTGAGAGAAGACTATATTTCCAACTGTCAATGTCCTCTCTGAGAGAAGACTATATTTCCAACTGTCAATGTCCTCTCTGAGAGAAGACAATATTTCCAACTGTCAATGTCCTCTCTGAGAGATTACTATATTTCCAACTGTCAATGTCCTCTCTGAGAGAAGACTATATTTCCAACTGTCAATGTCCTCTCTGAGAGAAGACTATATTTCCAACTGTCAATGTCCTCTCTGAGAGAAGACAATATTTCCAACTGTCAATGTCCTCTCTGAGAGATTACTATATTTCCAACTGTCAATGTCCTCTCTGAGAGAAGACTATATTTCCAACTGTCAATGTCCTCTCTGAGAGATTACTATATTTCCAACTGTCAATGTCCTCTCTGAGAGAAGACAATATTTCCAACTGTCAATGTCCTCTCTGAGAGATTACTATATTTCCAACTGTCAATGTCCTCTCTGAGAGATTACTATATTTCCAACTGTCAATGTCCTCTCTGAGAGATTACTATATTTCCAACTGTCAATGTCCTCTCTGAGAGATTACTATATTTCCAACTGTCAATGTCCTCTCTGAGAGAAGACTATATTTCCAACTGTCAATGTCCTCTCTGAGAGAAGACTATATTTCCAACTGTCAATGTCCTCTCTGAGAGAAGACTATATTTCCAACTGTCAATGTCCTCTCTGAGAGAAGACTATATTTCCAACTGTCAATGTCCTCTCTGAGAGAAGACTATATTTCCAACTGTCAATGTCCTCTCTGAGAGATTACTATATTTCCAACTGTCAATGTCCTCTCTGAGAGATTACTATATTTCCAACTGTCAATGTCCTCTCTGAGAGATTACTATATTTCCAACTGTCAATGTCCTCTCTGAGAGAAGACTATATTTCCAACTGTCAATGTCCTCTCTGAGAGAAGACTATATTTCCAACTGTCAATGTCCTCTCTGAGAGATTACTATATTTCCAACTGTCAATGTCCTCTCTGAGAGAAGACTATATGTCCAACTGTCAATGTCCTCTCTGAGAGATTACTATATTTCCAACTGTCAATGTCCTCTCTGAGAGAAGACTATATTTCCAACTGTCAATGTCCTCTCTGAGAGATTACTATATTTCCAACTGTCAATGTCCTCTCTGAGAGAAGACTATATTTCCAACTGTCAATGTCCTCTCTGAGAGAAGACTATATTTCCAACTGTCAATGTCCTCTCTGAGAGAAGACAATATTTCCAACTGTCAATGTCCTCTCTGAGAGATTACTATATTTCCAACTGTCAATGTCCTCTCTGAGAGAAGACTATATTTCCAACTGTCAATGTCCTCTCTGAGAGATTACTATATTTCCAACTGTCAATGTCCTCTCTGAGAGAAGACTATATTTCCAACTGTCAATGTCCTCTCTGAGAGATTACTATATTTCCAACTGTCAATGTCCTCTCTGAGAGATTACTATATTTCCAACTGTCAATGTCCTCTCTGAGAGAAGACTATATTTCCAACTGTCAATGTCCTCTCTGAGAGATTACTATATTTCCAACTGTCAATGTCCTCTCTGAGAGATTACTATATTTCCAACTGTCAATGTCCTCTCTGAGAGATTACTATATTTCCAACTGTCAATGTCCTCTCTGAGAGAAGACTATATTTCCAACTGTCAATGTCCTCTCTGAGAGATTACTATATTTCCAACTGTCAATGTCCTCTCTGAGAGATTACTATATTTCCAACTGTCAATGTCCTCTCTGAGAGATTACTATATTTCCAACTGTCAATGTCCTCTCTGAGAGAAGACTATATTTCCAACTGTCAATGTCCTCTCTGAGAGATTACTATATTTCCAACTGTCAATGTCCTCTCTGAGAGAAGACTATATTTCCAACTGTCAATGTCCTCTCTGAGAGAAGACTATATTTCCAACTGTCAATGTCCTCTCTGAGAGATTACTATATTTCCAACTGTCAATGTCCTCTCTGAGAGAAGACTATATTTCCAACTGTCAATGTCCTCTCTGAGAGATTACTATATTTCCAACTGTCAATGTCCTCTCTGAGAGAAGACTATATTTCCAACTGTCAATGTCCTCTCTGAGAGAAGACTATATTTCCAACTGTCAATGTCCTCTCTGAGAGAAGACAATATTTCCAACTGTCAATGTCCTCTCTGAGAGATTACTATATTTCCAACTGTCAATGTCCTCTCTGAGAGAAGACTATATTTCCAACTGTCAATGTCCTCTCTGAGAGAAGACTATATTTCCAACTGTCAATGTCCTGTCTGAGAGAAGACAATATTTCCAACTGTCAATGTCCTCTCTGAGAGATTACTATATTTCCAACTGTCAATGTCCTCTCTGAGAGAAGACTATATTTCCAACTGTCAATGTCCTCTCTGAGAGATTACTATATTTCCAACTGTCAATGTCCTCTCTGAGAGAAGACAATATTTCCAACTGTCAATGTCCTCTTTGAGAGATTACTATATTTCCAACTGTCAATGTCCTCTCTGAGAGATTACTATATTTCCAACTGTCAATGTCCTCTCTGAGAGATTACTATATTTCCAACTGTCAATGTCCTCTCTGAGAGATTACTATATTTCCAACTGTCAATGTCCTCTCTGAGAGAAGACTATATTTCCAACTGTCAATGTCCTCTCTGAGAGAAGACTATATTTCCAACTGTCAATGTCCTCTCTGAGAGATTACTATATTTCCAACTGTCAATGTCCTCTCTGAGAGAAGACTATATTTCCAACTGTCAATGTCCTCTCTGAGAGAAGACTATATTTCCAACTGTCAATGTCCTCTCTGAGAGATTACTATATTTCCAACTGTCAATGTCCTCTCTGAGAGATTACTATATTTCCAACTGTCAATGTCCTCTCTGAGAGATTACTATATTTCCAACTGTCAATGTCCTCTCTGAGAGATTACTATATTTCCAACTGTCAATGTCCTCTCTGAGAGAAGACTATATTTCCAACTGTCAATGTCCTCTCTGAGAGAAGACTATATTTCCAACTGTCAATGTCCTCTCTGAGAGATTACTATATGTCCAACTGTCAATGTCCTCTCTGAGAGAAGACTATATTTCCAACTGTCAATGTCCTCTCTGAGAGATTACTATATTTCTAACTGTCAATGTCCTCTCTGAGAGAAGACTATATTTCCAACTGTCAATGTCCTCTCTGAGAGATTACTATATTTCCAACTGTCAATGTCCTCTCTGAGAGATTACTATATTTCTAACTGTCAATGTCCTCTCTGAGAGAAGACTATATTTCCAACTGTCAATGTCCTCTCTGAGAGAAGACTATATTTCCAACTGTCAATGTCCTCTCTGAGAGAAGACTATATTTCCAACTGTCAATGTCCTCTCTGAGAGAAGACTATATTTCCAACTGTCAATGTCCTCTCTGAGAGATTACTATATTTCCAACTGTCAATGTCCTCTCTGAGAGATTACTATATTTCCAACTGTCAATGTCCTCTCTGAGAGGACTATATTTCCAACTGTCAATGTCCTCTCTGAGAGATTACTATATTTCCAACTGTCAATGTCCTCTCTGAGAGATTACTATATTTCCAACTGTCAATGTCCTCTCTGAGAGATTACTATATTTCCAACTGTCAATGTCCTCTCTGAGAGATTACTATATTTCCAACTGTCAATGTCCTCTCTGAGAGATTACTATATTTCTAACTGTCAATGTCCTCTCTGAGAGAAGACTATATTTCCAACTGTCAATGTCCTCTCTGAGAGAAGACTATATTTCCAACTGTCAATGTCCTCTCTGAGAGAAGACTATATTTCCAACTGTCAATGTCCTCTCTGAGAGATTACTATATTTCCAACTGTCAATGTCCTCTCTGAGAGATTACTATATTTCCAACTGTCAATGTCCTCTCTGAGAGATTACTATATTTCCAACTGTCAATGTCCTCTCTGAGAGAAGACTATATTTCCAACTGTCAATGTCCTCTCTGAGAGAAGACTATATTTCCAACTGTCAATGTCCTCTCTGAGAGAAGACTATATTTCCAACTGTCAATGTCCTCTCTGAGAGATTACTATATTTCCAACTGTCAATGTCCTCTCTGAGAGATTACTATATTTCTAACTGTCAATGTCCTCTCTGAGAGAAGACTATATTTCCAACTGTCAATGTCCTCTCTGAGAGAAGACTATATTTCCAACTGTCAATGTCCTCTCTGAGAGATTACTATATTTCCAACTGTCAATGTCCTCTCTGAGAGATTACTATATTTCCAACTGTCAATGTCCTCTCTGAGAGATTACTATATTTCCAACTGTCAATGTCCTCTCTGAGAGATTACTATATTTCCAACTGTCAATGTCCTGTCTGAGAGATTACTATATTTCCAACTGTCAATGTCCTCTCTGAGAGATTACTATATTTCCAACTGTCAATGTCCTCTCTGAGAGATTACTATATTTCCAACTGTCAATGTCCTGTCTGAGAGATTACTATATTTCCAACTGTCAATGTCCTCTCTGAGAGAAGACTATATTTCCAACTGTCAATGTCCTCTCTGAGAGATTACTATATTTCCAACTGTCAATGTCCTCTCTGAGAGATTACTATATTTCCAACTGTCAATGTCCTCTCTGAGAGATTACTATATTTCCAACTGTCAATGTCCTCTCTGAGAGATTACTATATTTCCAACTGTCAATGTCCTCTCTGAGAGAAGACTATATTTCCAACTGTCAATGTCCTGTCTGAGAGATTACTATATTTCCAACTGTCAATGTCCTCTCTGAGAGAAGACTATATTTCCAACTGTCAATGTCCTCTCTGAGAGATTACTATATTTCCAACTGTCAATGTCCTCTCTGAGAGAAGACTATATTTCCAACTGTCAATGTCCTCTCTGAGAGAAGACTATATTTCCAACTGTCAATGTCCTGTCTGAGAGAAGACTATATTTCCAACTGTCAATGTCCTCTCTGAGAGAAGACTATATTTCCAACTGTCAATGTCCTCTCTGAGAGATTACTATATTTCCAACTGTCAATGTCCTCTCTGAGAGAAGACTATATTTCCAACTGTCAATGTCCTCTCTGAGAGAAGACTATATTTCCAACTGTCAATGTCCTGTCTGAGAGATTACTATATTTCCAACTGTCAATGTCCTCTCTGAGAGAAGACTATATTTCCAACTGTCAATGTCCTGTCTGAGAGAAGACTATATTTCCAACTGTCAATGTCCTCTCTGAGAGATTACTATATGTCCAACTGTCAATGTCCTCTCTGAGAGATTACTATATTTCCAACTGTCAATGTCCTGTCTGAGAGAAGACTATATTTCCAACTGTCAATGTCCTCTCTGAGAGATTACTATATTTCCAACTGTCAATGTCCTCTCTGAGAGATTACTATATTTCCAACTGTCAATGTCCTCTCTGAGAGATTACTATATTTCTAACTGTCAATGTCCTCTCTGAGAGAAGACTATATTTCCAACTGTCAATGTCCTCTCTGAGAGATTACTATATTTCCAACTGTCAATGTCCTCTCTGAGAGATTACTATATTTCCAACTGTCAATGTCCTCTCTGAGAGATTACTATATTTCCAACTGTCAATGTCCTCTCTGAGAGAAGACTATATTTCCAACTGTCAATGTCCTCTCTGAGAGATTACTATATTTCCAACTGTCAATGTCCTCTCTGAGAGAAGACTATATTTCCAACTGTCAATGTCCTCTCTGAGAGATTACTATATGTCCAACTGTCAATGTCCTCTCTGAGAGATTACTATATTTCCAACTGTCAATGTCCTCTCTGAGAGATTACTATATTTCCAACTGTCAATGTCCTCTCTGAGAGATTACTATATTTCCAACTGTCAATGTCCTCTCTGAGAGAAGACTATATTTCCAACTGTCAATGTCCTCTCTGAGAGATTACTATATTTCCAACTGTCAATGTCCTCTCTGAGAGAAGACTATATTTCCAACTGTCAATGTCCTCTCTGAGAGATTACTATATTTCCAACTGTCAATGTCTTCTCTGAGAGAAGACTATATTTCCAACTGTCAATGTCCTCTCTGAGAGAAGACTATATTTCCAACTGTCAATGTCCTCTCTGAGAGATTACTATATTTCCAACTGTCAATGTCCTCTCTGAGAGATTACTATATTTCCAACTGTCAATGTCCTCTCTGAGAGAAGACTATATTTCCAACTGTCAATGTCCTCTCTGAGAGATTACTATATTTCCAACTGTCAATGTCCTCTCTGAGAGAAGACTATATTTCCAACTGTCAATGTCCTCTCTGAGAGAAGACTATATTTCCAACTGTCAATGTCCTCTCTGAGAGAAGACAATATTTCCAACTGTCAATGTCCTCTCTGAGAGATTACTATATTTCCAACTGTCAATGTCCTCTCTGAGAGAAGACTATATTTCCAACTGTCAATGTCCTCTCTGAGAGATTACTATATTTCCAACTGTCAATGTCCTCTCTGAGAGAAGACTATATTTCCAACTGTCAATGTCCTCTCTGAGAGATTACTATATTTCCAACTGTCAATGTCCTCTCTGAGAGAAGACTATATTTCCAACTGTCAATGTCCTCTCTGAGAGATTACTATATTTCCAACTGTCAATGTCCTCTCTGAGAGATTACTATATTTCCAACTGTCAATGTCCTCTCTGAGAGATTACTATATTTCTAACTGTCAATGTCCTCTCTGAGAGAAGACTATATTTCCAACTGTCAATGTCCTCTCTGAGAGATTACTATATTTCCAACTGTCAATGTCCTCTCTGAGAGAAGACTATATTTCCAACTGTCAATGTCCTCTCTGAGAGATTACTATATTTCCAACTGTCAATGTCCTCTCTGAGAGAAGACTATATTTCCAACTGTCAATGTCCTCTCTGAGAGAAGACTATATTTCCAACTGTCAATGTCCTCTCTGAGAGATTACTATATTTCCAACTGTCAATGTCCTCTCTGAGAGATTACTATATTTCCAACTGTCAATGTCCTCTCTGAGAGATTACTATATTTCTAACTGTCAATGTCCTCTCTGAGAGAAGACTATATTTCCAACTGTCAATGTCCTCTCTGAGAGATTACTATATTTCCAACTGTCAATGTCCTCTCTGAGAGATTACTATATTTCCAACTGTCAATGTCCTCTCTGAGAGAAGACTATATTTCCAACTGTCAATGTCCTCTCTGAGAGATTACTATATTTCCAACTGTCAATGTCCTCTCTGAGAGATTACTATATTTCCAACTGTCAATGTCCTCTCTGAGAGAAGACTATATTTCCAACTGTCAATGTCCTCTCTGAGAGATTACTATATTTCCAACTGTCAATGTCCTCTCTGAGAGAAGACTATATTTCCAACTGTCAATGTCCTCTCTGAGAGATTACTATATTTCCAACTGTCAATGTCCTCTCTGAGAGAAGACTATATTTCCAACTGTCAATGTCCTCTCTGAGAGAAGACTATATTTCCAACTGTCAATGTCCTCTCTGAGAGATTACTATATTTCCAACTGTCAATGTCCTCTCTGAGAGATTACTATATTTCCAACTGTCAATGTCCTCTCTGAGAGAAGACTATATTTCCAACTGTCAATGTCCTCTCTGAGAGATTACTATATTTCCAACTGTCAATGTCCTCTCTGAGAGAAGACTATATTTCCAACTGTCAATGTCCTCTCTGAGAGAAGACTATATTTCCAACTGTCAATGTCCTCTCTGAGAGAAGACAATATTTCCAACTGTCAATGTCCTCTCTGAGAGATTACTATATTTCCAACTGTCAATGTCCTCTCTGAGAGAAGACTATATTTCCAACTGTCAATGTCCTCTCTGAGAGAAGACTATATTTCCAACTGTCAATGTCCTCTCTGAGAGAAGACAATATTTCCAACTGTCAATGTCCTCTCTGAGAGATTACTATATTTCCAACTGTCAATGTCCTCTCTGAGAGAAGACTATATTTCCAACTGTCAATGTCCTCTCTGAGAGATTACTATATTTCCAACTGTCAATGTCCTCTCTGAGAGAAGACAATATTTCCAACTGTCAATGTCCTCTCTGAGAGATTACTATATTTCCAACTGTCAATGTCCTCTCTGAGAGATTACTATATTTCCAACTGTCAATGTCCTCTCTGAGAGATTACTATATTTCCAACTGTCAATGTCCTCTCTGAGAGATTACTATATTTCCAACTGTCAATGTCCTCTCTGAGAGAAGACTATATTTCCAACTGTCAATGTCCTCTCTGAGAGAAGACTATATTTCCAACTGTCAATGTCCTCTCTGAGAGAAGACTATATTTCCAACTGTCAATGTCCTCTCTGAGAGAAGACTATATTTCCAACTGTCAATGTCCTCTCTGAGAGAAGACTATATTTCCAACTGTCAATGTCCTCTCTGAGAGATTACTATATTTCCAACTGTCAATGTCCTCTCTGAGAGATTACTATATTTCCAACTGTCAATGTCCTCTCTGAGAGATTACTATATTTCCAACTGTCAATGTCCTCTCTGAGAGAAGACTATATTTCCAACTGTCAATGTCCTCTCTGAGAGAAGACTATATTTCCAACTGTCAATGTCCTCTCTGAGAGATTACTATATTTCCAACTGTCAATGTCCTCTCTGAGAGAAGACTATATGTCCAACTGTCAATGTCCTCTCTGAGAGATTACTATATTTCCAACTGTCAATGTCCTCTCTGAGAGAAGACTATATTTCCAACTGTCAATGTCCTCTCTGAGAGATTACTATATTTCCAACTGTCAATGTCCTCTCTGAGAGAAGACTATATTTCCAACTGTCAATGTCCTCTCTGAGAGAAGACTATATTTCCAACTGTCAATGTCCTCTCTGAGAGAAGACAATATTTCCAACTGTCAATGTCCTCTCTGAGAGATTACTATATTTCCAACTGTCAATGTCCTCTCTGAGAGAAGACTATATTTCCAACTGTCAATGTCCTCTCTGAGAGATTACTATATTTCCAACTGTCAATGTCCTCTCTGAGAGAAGACTATATTTCCAACTGTCAATGTCCTCTCTGAGAGATTACTATATTTCCAACTGTCAATGTCCTCTCTGAGAGATTACTATATTTCCAACTGTCAATGTCCTCTCTGAGAGAAGACTATATTTCCAACTGTCAATGTCCTCTCTGAGAGATTACTATATTTCCAACTGTCAATGTCCTCTCTGAGAGATTACTATATTTCCAACTGTCAATGTCCTCTCTGAGAGATTACTATATTTCCAACTGTCAATGTCCTCTCTGAGAGAAGACTATATTTCCAACTGTCAATGTCCTCTCTGAGAGATTACTATATTTCCAACTGTCAATGTCCTCTCTGAGAGATTACTATATTTCCAACTGTCAATGTCCTCTCTGAGAGATTACTATATTTCCAACTGTCAATGTCCTCTCTGAGAGAAGACTATATTTCCAACTGTCAATGTCCTCTCTGAGAGATTACTATATTTCCAACTGTCAATGTCCTCTCTGAGAGAAGACTATATTTCCAACTGTCAATGTCCTCTCTGAGAGAAGACTATATTTCCAACTGTCAATGTCCTCTCTGAGAGATTACTATATTTCCAACTGTCAATGTCCTCTCTGAGAGAAGACTATATTTCCAACTGTCAATGTCCTCTCTGAGAGATTACTATATTTCCAACTGTCAATGTCCTCTCTGAGAGAAGACTATATTTCCAACTGTCAATGTCCTCTCTGAGAGAAGACTATATTTCCAACTGTCAATGTCCTCTCTGAGAGAAGACAATATTTCCAACTGTCAATGTCCTCTCTGAGAGATTACTATATTTCCAACTGTCAATGTCCTCTCTGAGAGAAGACTATATTTCCAACTGTCAATGTCCTCTCTGAGAGAAGACTATATTTCCAACTGTCAATGTCCTGTCTGAGAGAAGACAATATTTCCAACTGTCAATGTCCTCTCTGAGAGATTACTATATTTCCAACTGTCAATGTCCTCTCTGAGAGAAGACTATATTTCCAACTGTCAATGTCCTCTCTGAGAGATTACTATATTTCCAACTGTCAATGTCCTCTCTGAGAGAAGACAATATTTCCAACTGTCAATGTCCTCTTTGAGAGATTACTATATTTCCAACTGTCAATGTCCTCTCTGAGAGATTACTATATTTCCAACTGTCAATGTCCTCTCTGAGAGATTACTATATTTCCAACTGTCAATGTCCTCTCTGAGAGATTACTATATTTCCAACTGTCAATGTCCTCTCTGAGAGAAGACTATATTTCCAACTGTCAATGTCCTCTCTGAGAGAAGACTATATTTCCAACTGTCAATGTCCTCTCTGAGAGATTACTATATTTCCAACTGTCAATGTCCTCTCTGAGAGAAGACTATATTTCCAACTGTCAATGTCCTCTCTGAGAGAAGACTATATTTCCAACTGTCAATGTCCTCTCTGAGAGATTACTATATTTCCAACTGTCAATGTCCTCTCTGAGAGATTACTATATTTCCAACTGTCAATGTCCTCTCTGAGAGATTACTATATTTCCAACTGTCAATGTCCTCTCTGAGAGATTACTATATTTCCAACTGTCAATGTCCTCTCTGAGAGAAGACTATATTTCCAACTGTCAATGTCCTCTCTGAGAGAAGACTATATTTCCAACTGTCAATGTCCTCTCTGAGAGATTACTATATGTCCAACTGTCAATGTCCTCTCTGAGAGAAGACTATATTTCCAACTGTCAATGTCCTCTCTGAGAGATTACTATATTTCTAACTGTCAATGTCCTCTCTGAGAGAAGACTATATTTCCAACTGTCAATGTCCTCTCTGAGAGATTACTATATTTCCAACTGTCAATGTCCTCTCTGAGAGATTACTATATTTCTAACTGTCAATGGCCTCTCTGAGAGAAGACTATATTTCCAACTGTCAATGTCCTCTCTGAGAGAAGACTATATTTCCAACTGTCAATGTCCTCTCTGAGAGAAGACTATATTTCCAACTGTCAATGTCCTCTCTGAGAGAAGACTATATTTCCAACTGTCAATGTCCTCTCTGAGAGATTACTATATTTCCAACTGTCAATGTCCTCTCTGAGAGATTACTATATTTCCAACTGTCAATGTCCTCTCTGAGAGGACTATATTTCCAACTGTCAATGTCCTCTCTGAGAGATTACTATATTTCCAACTGTCAATGTCCTCTCTGAGAGATTACTATATTTCCAACTGTCAATGTCCTCTCTGAGAGATTACTATATTTCCAACTGTCAATGTCCTCTCTGAGAGATTACTATATTTCCAACTGTCAATGTCCTCTCTGAGAGATTACTATATTTCTAACTGTCAATGTCCTCTCTGAGAGAAGACTATATTTCCAACTGTCAATGTCCTCTCTGAGAGAAGACTATATTTCCAACTGTCAATGTCCTCTCTGAGAGAAGACTATATTTCCAACTGTCAATGTCCTCTCTGAGAGATTACTATATTTCCAACTGTCAATGTCCTCTCTGAGAGATTACTATATTTCCAACTGTCAATGTCCTCTCTGAGAGATTACTATATTTCCAACTGTCAATGTCCTCTCTGAGAGAAGACTATATTTCCAACTGTCAATGTCCTCTCTGAGAGAAGACTATATTTCCAACTGTCAATGTCCTCTCTGAGAGAAGACTATATTTCCAACTGTCAATGTCCTCTCTGAGAGATTACTATATTTCCAACTGTCAATGTCCTCTCTGAGAGATTACTATATTTCTAACTGTCAATGTCCTCTCTGAGAGAAGACTATATTTCCAACTGTCAATGTCCTCTCTGAGAGAAGACTATATTTCCAACTGTCAATGTCCTCTCTGAGAGATTACTATATTTCCAACTGTCAATGTCCTCTCTGAGAGATTACTATATTTCCAACTGTCAATGTCCTCTCTGAGAGATTACTATATTTCCAACTGTCAATGTCCTCTCTGAGAGATTACTATATTTCCAACTGTCAATGTCCTGTCTGAGAGATTACTATATTTCCAACTGTCAATGTCCTCTCTGAGAGATTACTATATTTCCAACTGTCAATGTCCTCTCTGAGAGATTACTATATTTCCAACTGTCAATGTCCTGTCTGAGAGATTACTATATTTCCAACTGTCAATGTCCTCTCTGAGAGAAGACTATATTTCCAACTGTCAATGTCCTCTCTGAGAGATTACTATATTTCCAACTGTCAATGTCCTCTCTGAGAGATTACTATATTTCCAACTGTCAATGTCCTCTCTGAGAGATTACTATATTTCCAACTGTCAATGTCCTCTCTGAGAGATTACTATATTTCCAACTGTCAATGTCCTCTCTGAGAGAAGACTATATTTCCAACTGTCAATGTCCTGTCTGAGAGATTACTATATTTCCAACTGTCAATGTCCTCTCTGAGAGAAGACTATATTTCCAACTGTCAATGTCCTCTCTGAGAGATTACTATATTTCCAACTGTCAATGTCCTCTCTGAGAGAAGACTATATTTCCAACTGTCAATGTCCTCTCTGAGAGAAGACTATATTTCCAACTGTCAATGTCCTGTCTGAGAGAAGACTATATTTCCAACTGTCAATGTCCTCTCTGAGAGAAGACTATATTTCCAACTGTCAATGTCCTCTCTGAGAGATTACTATATTTCCAACTGTCAATGTCCTCTCTGAGAGAAGACTATATTTCCAACTGTCAATGTCCTCTCTGAGAGAAGACTATATTTCCAACTGTCAATGTCCTGTCTGAGAGATTACTATATTTCCAACTGTCAATGTCCTCTCTGAGAGAAGACTATATTTCCAACTGTCAATGTCCTGTCTGAGAGAAGACTATATTTCCAACTGTCAATGTCCTCTCTGAGAGATTACTATATGTCCAACTGTCAATGTCCTCTCTGAGAGATTACTATATTTCCAACTGTCAATGTCCTGTCTGAGAGAAGACTATATTTCCAACTGTCAATGTCCTCTCTGAGAGATTACTATATGTCCAACTGTCAATGTCCTCTCTGAGAGAAGACTATATTTCCAACTGTCAATGTCCTCTCTGAGAGATTACTATATTTCCAACTGTCAATGTCCTCTCTGAGAGATTACTATATTTCCAACTGTCAATGTCCTCTCTGAGAGAAGACTATATTTCCAACTGTCAATGTCCTCTCTGAGAGAAGACTATATTTCCAACTGTCAATGTCCTGTCTGAGAGATTACTATATTTCCAACTGTCAATGTCCTCTCTGAGAGATTACTATATTTCCAACTGTCAATGTCCTCTCTGAGAGAAGACTATATTTCCAACTGTCAATGTCCTGTCTGAGAGATTACTATATTTCCAACTGTCAATGTCCTCTCTGAGAGAAGACTATATTTCCAACTGTCAATGTCCTGTCTGAGAGAAGACTATATTTCCAACTGTCAATGTCCTCTCTGAGAGATTACTATATGTCCAACTGTCAATGTCCTCTCTGAGAGATTACTATATTTCCAACTGTCAATGTCCTCTCTGAGAGATTACTATATTTCCAACTGTCAATGTCCTCTCTGAGAGAAGACTATATTTCCAACTGTCAATGTCCTCTCTGAGAGATTACTATATTTCCAACTGTCAATGTCCTCTCTGAGAGATTACTATATTTCCAACTGTCAATGTCCTCTCTGAGAGATTACTATATTTCCAACTGTCAATGTCCTCTCTGAGAGAAGACTATATTTCCAACTGTCAATGTCCTCTCTGAGAGAAGACTATATTTCCAACTGTCAATGTCCTCTCTGAGAGATTACTATATTTCCAACTGTCAATGTCCTGTCTGAGAGAAGACTATATTTCCAACTGTCAATGTCCTCTCTGAGAGAAGACTATATTTCCAACTGTCAATGTCCTCTCTGAGAGAAGACTATATTTCCAACTTTCAATGTCCTCTCTGAGAGTAGGGCAAGCTATATATATTTCCAACTATCAATGTCCTGTCAGCAGACTGTATCTACCTCAGTTACCTCGTACCCCTGCGCATTCACTCGGTATTGTTACCCCTTGTATTTTTCCAAGTTATTGTTACTCATTGTGTATTTACTATTGCTTTTATTATTATGCGTTTTACTTTTCTAATATTTCTCTATTTTCTCTCTCTGCATTGTTGGGAAGGACCGTAAGCATTTCTCTGTTAGTCTACACCTGTTGTCAATGAAGCGTGTGACAACTACATTTGGATTTGATTTGAGTCATATCTTCTTTTCTTCTCATCCAGTTTATACCAATAGGGCTTACCTTATCATAGTTTTTACACAGGGTAGATTCATCTCGAGCTCAGAATGCCTCTCACACCATTTCTGTAGAGACATCGAGGTCTGAGCTAAATGTGTCTCTCGTTATCAGACGCGTCTTGCGTGTCACCTGTATCCTAGATCAGAGGAATGACACCTTAACATCATCTCAAATATGTTTTTAAACACACAGGGTGCCTCCTCACACCACACAAAAGGATGTGGGCAAACTCTCAGCACTGAAAATAAACATACCACTTTTTTCTTAGTAATCTAATGTCATATTCAAGTTGTGTCCATATCTAAATATTGCAGAATTTCTTAGTGCAAATTCTATTTATTTTCCACCACTTCATTCACACTTTGCTCTTTGTGTGTCATTATGCAACACTGAGATGCAGCTCCTAGCCCATAGCATGTATCATAGCTATTAACATCTAATCACCAGCCATCATCAGCCTATCATGACCTGCACTACCGAAAGTACACTACACGACAAAATGCTCGTCCAACATCTCATTCCAAAATAAAGGGCGTTAATATTTAGTTGGTCCCCCCTTTGCTGCTATAACAGCCTCCACTCTGGGAAGGCTTTCCACTAGATGTTGGAACATTGGAAGCAAGTCCCCGCAGCATTCAGCCACAAAAGCATTTGTGAGGTCGGGCACTGATGTTGGGTAATTAGGCCTTGCTCACAGTCTGCGTTCCAATTCATCCCAAAGGTGTTTGATGGGGTTGAGGTAAGGGCTCTCTACAGGCCAGTCAAGTTCTTCCCCACTGATCTCGACAAACCATTTCTGTATGGATCTCACTTTGTGCAAAAGGACATTGTCATGCCAAAACTGTTGCCACAAAGTTGGAAGCACTGAATTGTCTAGAATGTCATTGCATGCTGTAGTGTTAAGATTTCCCTTCACCGGAACCATGAAGAACAGCCCCAGACCATTATTCCTCCTTGAACAAACCTTACAGTTGGCACTATGCTTTGGGGCAGGTAGCGTTCTCCTGGCATCCCCTAAACTCAGATTCGTCCGTCAGACGGTGAAGCGTGATTCTTCACTCCAAAGAACGCGTTTCTACTGATCGAGAGTCCAATGGTGGCAAGCTTTACACCTCGGCCATGGAAACCCATTTCATGAAGCTCCCGACTAACAGTTCTTGTGCTGGCGTTGCTTCCAGGGGCAGTTTGGAACTTGGTAGTGAGTGTTGCAACAGAGGATATGCTACGCGCTTCAGTACTCGGCGGTCCAGTTCTGTGAGCTTGTGTGGCCTACCACTTCACGGCTGAGCCGTTGTTGCTCCTAGACATTTCCACTTCACAATAACAGCACTTGACTCGTTGGAAAGGCGGCATCCTATGACGGTGCCACGTTTAGAGTCACTGAGCTCTTTAGTAAGGCCATTCTACTGCCAATGTTTGTTCATGGAGATTGCATGGCTGTGTGCTCGATTTTATACCTGTCAGCAATGGGTGTGGCTGAAATAGCCGAATCCACTCATTTGAGGGGTTGTCCACATACACTATATATACACAAAAGTATGTCCTCTGTCTGCTGGTAGTATATCACGTCTCTATTATTAATGTGATTAGAAGGATAAATAACAGTGGAAATGTAATTAAGGGTTTAATGAAAAGTATGAGTTAGGTGGCACCGTGTTAATGAGGAGTTAATGGATGATGGAGCAGGGAGGAGAGGAGTGGGGAGGGGAGAGGAGGGTTGGTGAGAGAAGGGTTGGGAGAGGGGGGTGGAGGAGAGGGGGTGTGTCATAGACACATGGCTTCACACTGTGCCATCGCCCCTCCCTGCAGCTGTTGGCTTCTTCAGACACTCCATTTCCTCTTCCTTTGACCTCTTTTTGACTTTCCTGTTCTCAGCAAACCATCCCTTTCCTTTCCTGTTCTCAGCAAACCATCACTTTCCTTTCCTGTTTTCAGCAAACCATCCCTTTCCTTTCCTGTTCTCAGCAAACCATCACTTTCCTTTCCTGTTCTCAGCAAACCATCCCTTTCCTTTCCTGTTCTCAGCAAACCATCACTTTCCTTTCCTGTTTTCAGCAAACCATCCCTTTCCTTTCCTGTTCTCAGCAAACCATCACTTTCCTTTCCTGTTCTCAGCAAACCATCACTTTCCTTTCCTGTTCTCAGCAAACCATCACTTTCCTTTCCTGTTTTCAGCAAACCATCCCTTTCCTTTCCTGTTCTCAGCAAACCATCACTTTCCTTTCCTGTTCTCAGCAAACCATCACTTTCCTTTCCTGTTCTCAGCAAACCATCACTTTCCTTTCCTGTTCTCAGCAAACCATCACTTTCCTTTCCTGTTCTCAGCAAACCATCACTTTCCTTTCCTGTTCTCAGCAAACCATCACTTTCCTTTCCTGTTCTCAGCAAACCATCACTTTCCTTTCCTGTTCTCAGCAAACCATCACTTTCCTTTCCTGTTTTCAGCAAACCATCCCTTTCCTTTCCTGTTCTCAGCAAACCATCACTTTCCTTTCCTGTTCTCAGCAAACCATCACTTTCATTTCCTGTTCTCAGCAAACCATCACTTTCCTTTCCTGTTCTCAGCAAACCATCACTTTCCTTTCCTGTTCTCAGCAAACCATCACTCTCCTTTCCTGTTCTCAGCAAACCATCACTTTCCTTGCTGGTTAAATTGTCCTCACCTTTTAAACACACATTTGTCACAATGAAAGTTTGATCGCCAACTTGTAATCCTAAAAAGAATTAAATGACTCACCTCTGGTTTGTTCAGCCATTTGGATGAGTTAGGGTTAGAGTTTTGGGATAAACGTGAAAATAAGGTAAACACATGCTTAGGAGATCTGATATGTTTTGCTCTATGAGATAATATCAGTCAGGTAACTGAAGAAAAAAAAGATGCCATTTCTCTCTGCGAGGATCGAAACTGGAGACAGGACAAAGTAACGATGCAGACACAGGGAGCAACCGGGGGAGCAGACAGTTATAGACAGGGAAATCAACAACGGGAAGGAGTCCAGGTGTGTCCAATGAGCGCTGCTGCGCATAGTGATGGTAACAGGTGTGTGTAATGAAGGGCAGCCTTGCTCCCTCGAGCGCCAGAAAGGGAGAGCGGGAGCATGCGTGACAGCTATGAGAGGATATACTGTAAGATAACATCAATCATTTTCACCCTTATCGTGATGGTGCACAGGCAGCTAGCTATGCCTTAGTCTGTGTGAGCCAGTCATTCTTTAATCAGTTTCTCATTCCTTTGGGGGGGTGTTCCTCTTCTATTCAGCTGTGTAAACACACCTGTCTGGTTGCGTGCGTGGGGCCATTCTCCGAGGTTGACATGCTGATAGCATCAGAGTTTGGTTCATAAAGGGTTAAAGCCAGGCGTAGCAGAGAGCACGACAGCACCTGGGAGAATGCTTCAGTACAATATAACACAGAGGAAGAGTTCCAACCTGGGCTGCTTCAGTACAATATAACACAGAGGAAGAGTTCCAACCTAGGCTCTGTCAGTACAATATAACACAGAGGAAGAGTTCCAAACTGGGCTGTGTCAGTACAACATAACACAGAGGAAGAGTTCCAACCTGGGCTGCTTCAGTACAATATAACACAGAGGAAGAGTTCCAACCTGGGCTGTGTCAGTACAACATAACACAGAGGAAGAGTTCCAACCTGGGCTGTGTCAGTACAATTTAACACAGAGGAAGAGTTCCAACCTGGGCTGTGTCAGTACAATATAACACAGAGGAAGAGTTCCAACCTGGGCTGTGTCAGTACAATATAACACAGAGGAAGAGATCTAACCTGGGCTGTGTTAGTACAATATAACACAGAGGAAGAGTTCCAACCTGGGCTGCTTCAGTACAATATAACACAGAGGAAGAGTTCCAACCTGGGCTGTGTCAGTACAATATAACACAGAGGAAGAGTTCCAACCTGGGCTGTGTCAGTACAATATAACACAGAGGAAGAGATCTAACCTGGGCTGTGTTAGTACAATATAACTTGTGTTATATTGTACTGAAGCAGCCCAGGTTGGAACTCTTCCTCTGTGTTATATTGTACTAACACAGCCCAGGTTAGATCTCTTCCTCTGTGTTACATAACAACATAACACATAACACAGAGGAAGAGTTCCAACCTGGGCTGCTTCAGTACAATATAACACAGAGGAAGAGTTCCAACCTGGGCTGTGTCAGTACAATATAACACAGAGGAAGAGTTCCAACCTGGGCTGCTTCAGTACAATATAACACAGAGGAAGAGTTCCAACCTGGGCTGCTTCAGTACAATATAACACAGAGGAAGAGTTCCAACCTGGGCTCTGTCAGTACAATATAACACAGAGGAAGAGTTCCAACCTGGGCTGCTTCAGTACAATATAACACAGAGGAAGAGTTCCAACCTGGGCTGCTTCAGTACAATATAACATAGAGGAAGAGTTCCAACCTGGGCTCTGTCAGTACAATATAACACAGAGGAAGAGTTCCAACCTGGGCTGTTTCAGTACAATATAACATAGAGGAAGAGTTCCAACCTGGGCTCTGTCAGTACAATATAACACAGAGGAAGAGTTCCAACCTGGGCTGCTTCAGTACAATATAACACAGAGGAAGAGTTCCAACCTGGGCTGCTTCAGTACAATATAACATAGAGGAAGAGTTCCAACCTGGGCTGCTTCAGTACAATATAACACAGAGGAAGAGTTCCAACCTGGGCTCTGTCAGTACAATATAACACAGAGGAAGAGTTCCAACCTGGGCTCTGTCAGTACAATATAACACAGAGGAAGAGTTCCAACCTGGGCTGCTTCAGTACAATATAACATAGAGGAAGAGTTCCAACCTGGGCTCTGTCAGTACAATATAACACAGAGGAAGAGTTCCAACCTGGGCTGCTTCAGTACAATATAACACAGAGGAAGAGTTCCAACCTGGGCTGCTTCAGTACAATATAACACAGAGGAAGAGTTCCAACATATTTTTCTTCCTCCTCCACCTATCTACCTCTGACTACGCCTCTGCAGGATCTTATCCGTCTGGGACTGGGGCTTTCCATTCTGTGATTCAGGCTATCAAATCAAATGAAATGTTCTCACTACTCTCCGTAGTAAACTGACTGGAGGATAGATTGGGGATATGACGTATGAACATGCATCATCTTATCTTACACATAATATTCAATTATTGACTTATGAATGCACCTCGAGTTACTGGTGATTTGTTTCTAAATTGTTAAAAATCCTGCCTGAAGAGCTTTTATTCGTCTTATCAACACTAGATGGCGATAGAGCTTCATATTGTGCACTGGTCTGTGGAGTGTCGTCAAATGTCCTGTTCACCATACCATTCATGTGATTTATTTAACACCAAACAGAACAACGCAGCTTTTCAAAAATGTATCTGATGAAACCTACATTTTTATTTTCTTTTTCTGTCTTTTCCAGGTTTCCTGTCCCAGTGAAGCGCTCTCACCCTCATGGCCCTGACCCTAAGATCAAAGCCCCTGAACCAGTCATCTCCCAGATCATCGACAAACTCAAACACATCAACCAGGTGGTCTGCTTGTTTGTGTGTGTGTGTGTGTTTGTGTGTGTGTGTGTGTGTGTGTGTGTGTGTGTGTGTGTGTGTGTGTGTGTGTGTGTGCGTTTATGCGTTTGTGGGTACATTCATATATGTTTATGCTCAGGTCAGTCAAAACAGGCTGTTGATGGAGGGCACATGTGTGGCCCCTACCCCTGGGCCTAGCCCCTACCCCTGAGCCTAGCCCCTACCCCTGAGCCTAGCCCCTACCCCTGAGCCTGGCCCTTACCCCTGGGCCTAGCCCCTACCCCTGAGTCTGGTCCCTACCCCTGAGCCTAGTCCCTACCCCTGGGCCTAGCCCCTACCCCTGAGCCTGGCCCCTATCAATGAGCCTGGCCCCTACCCCTGAGCCTAGCCCCTACCCCTGAGTCTGGTCCCTACCCCTGAGCCTGGCACCTACCCCTGAACCTGGACCTTACCCCTGGGCCTCGCCCCTATCCCTGAGCCTGGCCCTTACCCCTGGGCCTAGCCCCTACCCCTGGGCCTAGCCCCTACCCTACCCCTTGTTCTGACTCAGCCATATGGAATGCAGGTTACTCTGTAGAACTATCTGGTTCTGACCCAGCCATATGGAATACAGGTTACTCTGTAGAACTATCTGGTTCTGACTCAGCCATATGGAATGCAGGTTACTCTGTAGAACTATCTGGTTCTGACCCAGCCATATGGAATACAGGTTACTCTGTAGAACTATCTGGTTCTGACCCAGCCATATGGAATACAGGTTACTCTGTAGAACTATCTGGTTCTGACCCAGCCATATGGAATACAGGTTACTCTGTAGAACTATCTGGTTCTGACCCAGCCATATGGAATGCAGGTTACTCTGTAGAACTATCTGGTTCTGACCCAGCCATATGGAATGCAGGTTACTCTGTAGAACTATCTGGTTCTGACCCAGCCATATGGAATGCAGGTTACTCTGTAGAACTATCTGGTTCTGACCCAGCCATATGGAATGCAGGTTACTCTGTAGAACTATCTGGTTCTGACCCAGCAATATGGAATGCAGGTTACTCTGTAGAACTATCTGGTTCTGACCCAGCCATATGGAATGCAGTTTACTCTGTAGAACTATCTGGTTCTGACCCAGCCATATGGAATGCAGGTTACTCTGTAGAACTATCTGGTTCTGACCCAGCCATATGGAATGCAGGTTACTCTGTAGAACTATCTGGTTCTGACCCAGCCATATGGAATACAGGTTACTCTGTAGAACTATCTGGTTCTGACCCAGCCATATGGAATACAGGTTACTCTGTAGAACTATCTGGTTCTGACCCAGCCATATGGAATACAGGTTACTCTGTAGAACTATCTGGTTCTGACCCAGCCATATGGAATACAGGTTACTCTATAGAACTATCTGGTTCTGACCCAGCCATATGGAATACAGGTTACTCTGAAGAACTATCTGGTTCTGACCCAGCCATATGGAATGCAGGTTACTCTGTAGAACTATCTGGTTCTGACCCAGCCATATGGAATGCAGGTTACTCTGTAGAACTATCTGGTTCTGACACAGCCATATGGAATGCAGGTTACTCTGTAGAACTATCTGGTTCTGACCCAGCCATATGGAATACAGGTTACTCTGAAGAACTATCTGGTTCTGACCCAGCCATATGGAATGCAGGTTACTCTGTAGAACTATCTGGTTCTGACCCAGCCATATGGAATACAGGTTACTCTGCAGCTACAGTTGAAGTCAGAAGTTTACATACACCTTAGGGAAATACATTTAAACTCAGTTTTTCACAAATCCTGCCATTTAATCCTCGTAAAAAGTCCCTGTTTTATGTCAGTTAGGATCACCACTTTATTGTAAAAATGTGAAATGTCAGAATAATAGTAGAGAGAATGATTTATTTCAGCTTTTATTTATTTCGTCACATTCCCAGTGGGTCAGAAGTTTACATACACTCAATTAGTATTTGGTAGCATTGCCTCTAAATTGTTTAACTTGGGTCAAACGTTTTGGGTAGCCTTAGAGACATCATAACATAGAGACATAAGGGGACATCAGGTCATAAAGACATCAGGTCATAGATACATCAGGGGACATCAGATCATAGATACATCAGGGGACATCAGGTCATAGAGACATCAGGTCATAGAGACATCAGATCATAGAGACATCAGCACATAGAGACATCAGGACATAGATACATCAGGGGACATCATGTCATAGAGACATCATGTCATAGAGACATCATCACATAGAGACATCAGCACATAGAGACATCAGGTCATTGAGACATCAGCACATAATGACATCAGGACATAGAGACATCAGGGCATAGAGACATCAGGGCATAGAGACATCAGTACATAGAGACATCAGCACATAGAGACATCAGGGCATAGAGACATCAGCACATAGAGACATCAGGGCATAGAGACATCAGCACATAGAGACATCAGGACATAGAGACATCAGGACATAGAGACATCAGGGCATAGAGACATCAGTACATAGAGACATCAGCACATAGAGACATCAGGACATAGAGACATCAGGGCATAGAGACATCAGCACATAGAGACATCAGGACATAGAGACATCAGGTCATAGAGACATCAGGTCATAGAGACATCAGGTCATAGAGACATCAGCACATAGAGACATCAGCACATAGAGACATCAGGACATAGAGATATCAGGGCATATAGACATCAGTACATAGAGACATCAGGGCATAAAGACATCAGATCATAGAGACATCAGCACATAGAGACATCAGGACATAGATACATCAGGGGACATCAGGACATAGAGACATCAGGACATGGAGACATCAGGACATGGACACATCAGGACATCGGGACATCGGGACATGGAGACATCAGGACATAGAGGCATCAGGACATAGAGACATCAGTACATAGGGACATCAGGGCATAGAGACATCAGGACATAGGGACATCAGGACATGGAGACATCAGGACATGGACACATCAGGACATCGGGACATCAGGACATAGAGACATCAGGACATGGAGACATCAGGACATGGACACATCAGGACATCGGGACATCAGGACATGGAGACATGTTTCAACACAGAATTCAAAACATTGCTCATAGAAACACATTACTATTGGATAGACATTCTTACATACCTATTAAAAAAAACAAAATATTGTACATTGCTCAATTTTTGCACAACATCTTACGATCATTTAGGTCACTGCTACCTGGACTATTCTGATAGTGTGGGGATCAAAGTTTTTGTGACGGGCAACAGGACCAGCTCTACCATCATCACACTGACTAAGGCTCTGCTGTCTGTCATCAAGGCCCCCTACATACCAACTGTTCCTCCGTTTCCATGACAACCCACCTCAGAGGGAGCCGAGGGTGCTAACAGGTGCCCGCCCATACCCTCCCAGTCTGACTCAGTAGCTAGTTGGTTGTATCAGCCAATGAGATCTGTGTTCTCCCTGGTTGTTGTTGTAAGGTTCTGGCTGTTGACATGCAGGACTGAACCCCCCTCTGCTTCTACAGGGAGCCCAGGTCAGGTCAGCTTCCCTCTGTGTGTGTGTGTGTGTGTGTGTGTGTGTGTGTGTGTGTGTGTGTGTGTGTGTGTGTGTGTGTGTGTGTGTGTGTGTGTGTGTGTGTGTGTGTGTGTGTGTGTGTGTGTGTGTGTGCGTGCGTGCGTGCGTGTGCGTGCGTGATTGCGTCGATCAGAGGGGCTAGTGCTTGTGTGCTGAAGGCCTGTCTCAATGGATTACTGTATCTCTCTCCTGTTCAAACAAACTGGGAAAGGACATGTAAGGAGGAACTGTGCCCCCTCTCTTCCCCAGCTCAAGCCCCTCAAAGGGGAGGGTGTGGGAGTGGGGGGATCCACCTCAGGGAGACGCTGTAATTTTCTCAATTACTTTTTCTGCATTACCTCATGCACACTTAGTCCCTCCCCTGAGGAGAGGATAGATTTTTGGTTGTGAGATTTCAGTGCTCCCCCACCCCCTCCTACTCTCAGTCCTGTCTCTCTCTCTCAAAGCTCTGCTTCTTCAAATCCTCTTTCTATTTACTTTACACACACACACAAAGTGAATGATAGACATAGGTACAGCAAGTGTACACTGAAATGATAATGCCAGAGAAGCCGGTGTTTGGAGGATATATTGGCACGCGTGTTGTTCGTCCAGGGCACACTGGCGTCGAGGGCATTTTCACTTTTACTAAACGTGTTACCAACATCTTCAAATTATGAGTTACATAAAGTGCATTCGGAAATGATTCAGACCCCTTGACTTTTTCCACATTCTGTTACGTTACAGCCTTGTTCTTAAATTGATTAAATTGTTTTATTTTCTCGTCAGTCTACACACAATACTCCATAATGAAAAGCAACAACAGGTTTTTATACATTTTTGCAAGTGTATTCAAAGTAAAAAACTGAAATATCTAATTTACATAAGTATTCAGACCCTTTACTCAGTACTTCGTTGAAGCACCTTTGGCAGCGATCACAGCCTTGGGTATGACACTACAAGCTTTGCCCACTTGTATTTGTGGTGTTTCTCCCATTCTTCTCTGCAGATCCTCTCAGCTCTGTCAAGTTGAAAGGGGAGCGTTGTTGCACAGCTATTTTCAGGTCTCTCCAGAGATGCTTGATCAGGTTCAAGTCTGGGCTTTGGCTGGGCCATTCAAGGACATTCAGAGACTTGTCCCGAAATCACTCCTGCATTGTCTTGACTGTGTGCTTAGGGTCATTGTCCTGTTGGAAGGTGAACCTTCGCCCCATGTCTGAGGTCCTGAGTACTCTGGAGCAGGATTTCATCAATGATCTCTCTGTACTTTGCTCTGTTCATCTTTCCCTTGATCCTCACTGGTCTCCAAGTCCCTGCGGCTGAAAAACATCCCCACAGCATGATGCTGTCACCACCATGCTTCACCTTAGGGATGGTGCCAGGTTTCCTCCAGACGTGACGCTTGGCATTCAGGCCAAAGAGTCCAATCTTGGTAGAAAAAGAAGGTGAAAAAATAATATGTGGAAAAGTCAAGGGGTCTAAATACTTTCTGAATGCAATGTATTTTCATTAAAAACTTTATTTTGATGAATTTATTCATACTATTACATCCTTCCACAAAATATAGTCCCGACACAAATCTAGGGTTGCTACCCAAGCCGGCTGGTCTTTCATTCTACCAAGTCGGTTGCCAGAAATGCGACCCAGTCATTCAGTCTTTTTGTTCTGTATCTATGGAACCGACCCAGTCGTTGGTTCTAAATGTTCTATTGCCATACTGGCTGGTAACGTTCTTATCCCTTGCTTGCTATCTAGCCAACTACTGCTAACTTACAGCCACGTCAAACCGTGCAGCCAGAATAACAACAAAGTAGCTTCATTTGCATCTGTTTAAGCTGTTTTCTATTGACATTTATTTGGACACATCCATAACAATGAGTTAATGAGGGGTGATTTCACCTGGTGTAGAAAATGTGTTCTCTCGTCAGGAAACTGTTGTCAGAGGAGTCAAAAACATAGCTAACACAATCACTTCAAACTTAAGCTGGAAAGACTGCAAACTAGCTGCACTTCCTTTCGTTTGACCTGTTTTCTATTGACAGTTATTTGTATATATCCATGAAAATTATGCTGATTCTGTAATACCTACATATTTCATGCAGACCACCATAGTCCGTGTGCCCAAGAACACCACGATAAAATGCCTAAATAACTACCAACCATTAGCACTCACGCCTGTAACCATGAAGTGCTTTGAAAGGCTGGTCATGGCTCACATCAAAGCCATCATCCCAGAAACCCTAGACCCACTACAATTGCATACCGCCCCAAAAAATCCACAGAAGATGCAATCTCTATTGCGCTCCACACTGCCCTTTCCCACCTGGATAAAAGGAACACCTATATGAGAATGCTGTTCATTGACTACAGATCAGCATTCAACACCATAGTGCCATCAAGGCTCATCACTAAACTAAGGACCCTGGGACTAAACACCTCCCTCTGCAACTGGATCCTAGACTTCCTGACGGGCCGCCCACAGGTGGTAAGGGTAGGCAATAACACATCTGCCACGCTGATCTTTAACACGGGGGCCCCTCAGAGGTGCGTGATTAGTCCCCTCCTGTACTCCCTGTTCACCTATGACTGCGTAGCCAAGCACGACTCCAACAGCATCATTAAGTTTGCTGACGACACAATGGTAGTAGGCCTGTTCACCGACAACAATGAGACAGCCTATAGGGAGGAGGTCAGAGACCTGGCAGTATGGTGCCAGGACAACAACCTCTCCCTTAACGTGATCAAGACAAAGGAGATGATTGTGGCCTCCAGGAAAAGGAGGGCTGAGCACGCCCCCATCCACATCGACGGACTGTAGTGGAGCAAGTTGAGAGCTTCAAGTTCATTGGTGTCCATATCTCCAACAAACTATAATTTTCCAAACACACCAGGACAGTCGTGAAGAGGGTACGGCAGCGCCTATTCCCCCTTGGGAGACTGAAAAGATTTGGCATGGATCCTCAGATCCTCAAAAAGTTCTACAGCTGCACCATCGAGAGCATTCTATCTGGTGCATCACCGCCTGGTATGGCAACTCCTCGGTTTCCGACCGCAATTCGCTACAGAGGGTAGTGCGTACGGCCCAGTACATCACTGGGGCCAAGCTTCCTGCCTTCCAGGACCTCTATACTAGGCCATGTCAGAAGAAGGCTCTAAAAATTGTCAGTCTCCAGCCACCCTATTCATAAACGGTTGTCTCTGCTACCACAGGGCAAGTGGTAATGGAGTGCCAAGTCTAGGTCCAAAAGGCTCCTCATCAGCTTCTACCCCCAAGCCATAAGACTGCTGAACAGTCCATCAAATGGCTATCAGACTATTTGCATTGACCCCCCACCCTTTTTTTACGCTGCTGCTACTCTGTTTATTATCTACGCATAGACACTTTACCCCTACTTATATGTACATATTAAATGAATTACCTCGACTAACCTGTGCCTGTAGCATCCTCAGCTGAATGAATGGTCAACTCTCAAACTGATGATTCGTGAATGTTTAATGCGGAACCATTTCTATAAACACACCGTAAGAGCTGATGGAGAAACAAACCAAATGTGATCTTACAATATGAACAATATAGTCCACAAACAATAATACACTTTTACACAACGTTAAATTAGTTTGCTTCATACATCAAATGTTTTATTTATTTAATTTATTTCACCTTTATTTAACCAGGTAGGCAAGTTGAGAACAAGTTCTCATTTACAATTGCGACCTGGCCAAAGCAGTTCGACACAGTTCGACACATACAACAACACAGAGTTACACATGCAGTAAAACAAACATACAGTCTATATACACTGTGAGCAAGTGAGGTGAGATAAAGGAGGTAAAGGCAAAAAAAGGCCATGGTGGCGAAGTAAATACAATATAGCAAGTTAAACACTGGAATGGTTGATTTGCAGTGGAAGAATGTGCAAAGTAGAGTAAATAATGGGGTGCAAAGGAGCTAAATAAATAAATACAGTAGGGAAAGAGGTTGAGTTTTGGGCTAAATTATAGATGAGCTATGTACAGGTGCAGTAATCTGTGAGCTGCTCTGACAGCTGGTGCTTAAAGCTAGTGAGGGAGATAAGTGTTTCCAGTTTCAGAGGTTTCGTTCCAGTCATTGGTAGCAGAGAACTGGAAGGAGAGGCGGCCAAAGGAAGAATTGGTTTTGGCGGTGACCAGAGAGATATACCTGCTGGAGCGCGTGTTCCAGGTGGGTGCTGCTATGGTGACCAGCGAGCTGAGACAACGGGGGACTTTACCTAGCAGGGTCTTGTAGATGACCTGGAGCCAGTGGGTTTGGCGACAAGTATGAAGCAAGGGCCAGCCAACGAGAGCGTACAGGTCACAGTGGTGGGTAGTATATGGGGCTTTGGTGACAAAACGGATGGCACTGTGATAGACTGCATCCAATTTATTGAGTAAGGTATTGGAGGCTATTTTGTAAATGACATCGCCGAAGTCGAGGATTGGTAGGATGGTCAGTTTTACAAGGGTATGTTTGGCAGCATGAGTGAAGAATGCTTTGTTGCGAAATAGGAAGCCAATTCTAGATTTAATTTTGGATTGGAGATGTTTTATATGAGTCTGGAAGGAGAGTTTACAGTCTAACCAGACACCTAGGTATTTGTAGTTGTCCACATATTCTAAGTCAGAGCTGTCCAGAATAGTGATGTTGGACAGGCGGGCAGGTGCAGGCAGCGATCGGTTGAAGAGCATTCATTTAGTTTCACTTGTATTTAAGAGCAATTGGAGGCCACGGAAGGAGAGTTGTATGGCATTGAAGCTCGCCTGGAGGGTTGTTAGCACAGTGTTCAAAGAAGGGCCAGAAGTATACAGAATGGTGTCGTCTGCGTAGAGGTGGATCAGAGACTCACCAGCAGCAAGAGCGGCATCATTGATGTGTACAGAGAAGAGAGTCGGTCCAAGAATTGAACCCTGTGGCACCCCCATAGAGACGGCCAAAGGCCCGGACAACAGACCCTCTGACACACTGAACTCTATCAGAGAAGTAGTTGGTGAACCAGGCGAGGCAATCATTTGAGAAACCAAGGCTGTCGAGTCTGCCGATGAGGATGTGGTGATTGACAGAGTCGAAAGCCTTGGCCAGATCAATGAATACGGCTGCACAGTATTGTTTCTAATCGATGGAGGTTAAGATTTCGTTTAGGACCTTGAGCGTGGCTGAGGTGCACCCATGACCAGCTCTGAGACCAGATTGCATAGCTGAGAAGGTATGGTGGGATTCGAAATGGTCGGTAATCTGTTTGTTGACTTGGGCTTTTGAAGACATTAGAAAGGCAGGGTAGGATAGATATAGGTCTGTAACAGTTTGGGTCAAGAGTGTCCCCCCCTTTGAAGAGGGGGATGACCGCAATGCATGAACATTTCTACCCAAGTAGTTGATTTTGTGCTAACAGCTTGCTAATGTGGTGCAAGATTAAGTAATATTAGCCAGAACAAGCAGTGGAGCTAAGCTACAGCTAATAAAGTCATATTGCTAGCATGCTAGCATACTTCAGAACATCAATTACGAGACAAATATCTGTACAGTGCACGTCCAACGAATTAGAACGATTTCTGAAACAAGACCAATATTGAAAGACAGACAATACCTTGTTTTCTTTCCAGCTAGGTGTTAAGTTTGATGTTGTTTCTTGGCCGCTTGAACAACCTTAACAAAAAACCTGCTGTCAAAATAAAAGTCACACTAAACTGTCAAATATAAAGTGAGGATTGAAAGCTTGTAAATAAAGGTCAAAATATAATGCAGATATTGTGATCTGGCACTCAGTTTTAGATTTTGAACATTGTACATGGTATACACAAAGCAAACATGATTTCTGTACTTTAAATATCCTATGACCAGAAATAGGGTATCAGAAAAGTATGGAATCATAGCACAACCCATTCAAAAGTATAAGAGATCATGATTAGATATAGGATGCAAAGAGATTTGGGGGGCATTTATCTTAACCAGTCTCCAGCAACAAGACCATTTTCTGAACTGGGCATTAGATCTATCTTAACCAGTGTCCAGCAACAAGACCAGCTTCTGAACTTGGCATTAGATCCCCAGCAACAAGACCAGATTCTGAACTGGGCATTAGATCTATCTTAACCAGTCTCCAGCTACAAGACCAGCTTCTGAACTGGGCGTTCGAACACTGACAGCTTGGTGAGACGCTTCCCTGTCTTGTCTAACTTCCGATGATCAACACATATTTTGACTCTCCTTACTAGTCTATCTTTATCAATAGTAGTCTCTGAAACCGCCACTCATTTCGAGGCAGATCATCGTCTATCATCATCACGATGTCACCGATTTACCGGTTTCTCTTCAGGGTGTGCCAGCGCTGCCTGATGGCGATGTTGACGAGATACTCTTTTCGCCAGCTGCTCCAAAACAGTTCTGCTAGATATTGAACATGCCACCACCTTTTCCGAGCGTACATGTCATCCCTGATGAACTTGCCTGGAGGAGGTAGAGCTGTGGTAGATTTCATAGTAAGCAGATGATTAGGGGTGAGTGGCTCAAGACTGTTAGGATTATTGATGTTGTCAACAGTGAGTGGGTGATTGTTCACAATTGCCATTGCGTCGTAGAAGAAGGTTCGTAGAGAAGAATCATCTAGTCCACAAGAAGAGAGTGAGTGTGTGGAGCTAAGGATACCTTTCACTGTCCTGATCTGTCGCTCCCAGACGCTCCCAAACAGCCTGTTCATGTCAACTTCCTTGAGCGCTTCCTTCAGTTCATTGCTGGCTCCCACAAAGTTGCTTTCTTGGTCACATTTAATCTGACGAACTGCACCATGTATGGCTAGGATGTAGTGCAGACCATTAATGAAGGCACCTGTTGACATGTCATCCAACATTTCAATATGAATGCACAAGAGCAAAAACAGGTGAAGAGAAGGCCCTACCTTTAGTGAACTCGTCATCCTTGCTTAATGAGAAATGTACTTTGAGCGATAAGTGACACAAGTGAGGCTTTCCACTCAAGGAATTGAATTGGATCCCCATTGAATACAAATGGCTCTGGCATTGGAAGTTGATTAAGGGCTATGCTATCTTGGAAGGCTTGAGCCAGAGAAGTCACATCCACATGAGGTGATGATACTGGGACATTGGAGAGTTGTTGGATGGTAGTGGGAGTAATATTGTCGGCAGTTTGGAAGCTAGTTTCCGGGACAACCTCCTGGTTGTAGGCCTCCAACCTGGCCCGAGCTGCCCTTACATCTCTCTCTGAGCTTCAAGATCTTTTCTTTGCTGCTATTCTAAGTGTTGTATTCTTTCCTTTTGTTTCTTTTCCTCCAGCAACACTTCATACTCAACTTCCTTTGCTGCCAGCTCCACTGCTGCGGTCATGGGGTGATGGCTGGATTGAACATTGGTCTTGTGACTCATTTGTGAGACAGTAGATCCTTAAAGGGAGCGAGCGTAGTCGCAAACAAGTAACTCACGGAGATGACGTTTTTCCTGTTCGGCATCAAACTCTTCATCAATGCCTGATATCTTTTCATAGGCAATTTTGATCATATCTGCTGTAACTGCCTCACCTGCGTCGACACGATGCCTTAATCCAGTTGACGGTGTGATGTGATCTTGAATTTCAAGATCAGGACATCATCCTTTCCTTTCTCTTTTGTGTTGTGTTGATCAGAAATGCCAGTTGGCTCTCTGTGACCGTTGACTTTAGCTGCTTGTATCTTCCATTCTTCATACATGGAGATAACTATTTTTTACTTTTTCTGTGCCTTTTTTTCGCTTGCGCCTATTTCCCATATACCCTAAAACAGAGAAGGCAAAAATCCTGCTGTCAAAATAAAAGTCATACTAAACTGTCAAATATACAGTGAGGATTGAAAGCTCGTACAAAGAAAATAAAAGTCCAAATATAGAGCAGACATTGTGATCTGACATTCACTTTTCAAATCAAATCAAATCAAAGTGTATTTGTCACGTGCGCTGAATTCAACAGGTGTAGGTAGACCTTACAGTGAAATGCTTACTTACAGGCTCTAAACAATAGTGTGAAAAAGCTATTAGGTGAACAATAGGTAGATAAAGAAATAAAACAACTGTAAAAAGACAGGCTATATACAGTAGTGAGGCTATAAAAGTAGCGAGGCTACATACAGAATCCGGTTAGTCAGGCTGATTGAGGTAGTATGTATATGTAGATATGGTTAAAGTGACTATGCAATACTGTATGATGAACAGAGAGTAGCAGTAGCATAAAAGAGGGGTTGGTGGGTGGTGGGACACAATGCAGATAGTCCGGGTAGCCAATGTGCGGGAGCACTGGTTGGTCGGCCCAATTGAGGTAGTATGTACATGAATGTATAGTTAAAGTGACTATGCATATATGATGAACAGAGAGTATCAGTAGCGTAAAAGAGGGGTTGGCGGGTGGTGGGTGGCAGGACACAATGCAGATAGTCTGGGTAGCCAATGTGCGGGAGCACTGGTTGGCCGGCCCAATTGAGGTAGTATGTACATGAATGTATAGTTAAAGTGATAAACAGAGAGTAGCAGCAGCGTAAAAAGAGGGGTTGGGGGGGGGGGGGGGGGGGGGCACACAGTGCAAATAGTCCGGGTAGCCATTTGGTTACCTGTTCAGGTAATCTTATGGCTTGGGGGTAAAAACTGTTGAGAAGCCTTTTTGTCCTAGACTTGGCACTCCGGTACCGCTTGCCATGCGGTAGTAGAGAGAACAGTCTATGACTAGGGTGGCTGGGGTCTTAACAATTTTTAGGGCCTTCCTCCGACACCGCCTGGTGTAGAAGACCTGGATGGCAGGCAGCTTAGCCCCTGTGATGTACTGGGCTGTACGCACTACCCTCTGTAGTGCCTTGCGGTCAGAGGCCGAGCAATTGCCATACCAGGCAGTGATGCAACCAATCAAGATGCTCTCGATGTTGCAGCTGTAGAACTTTTGAGGATCTCAGGACCCATGCCAAATCTTTTCAGTCTCCTGAGGGGGAATAGGCTTTGTCGTGCCCTCTTCACGACTGTCTTGGTGTGTTTGGACCATGATAGTTTGTTGTTGATGTGGACACCAAGGAACTTGAAGCTCTCAACCTGCTCAACTACGGCCCCGTTGCTGAGAATTTTAGGATTTAATTTTCAGTACCCCCGCACATTGACCCTGTATATAGCCTCATTATTGTAATTTTATTGTGTTACTTTTTTTACTTCTTTAGTTTATTTAGTAAATCTTTTCTTAACTCTTATTTTTCTTCAACTGCATTGTTGGTTAAGGGCTTATAAGTAAGCATTTTGTGTTGTATTTGTATGTGTTGTATTTGGCGCATGTTACAAATACATTTAGATTTGATTTGATTTGACTCATGATTTCAACTGGCTGAGAAAAGTTGCCTGCCTGCCTGCCTGTCTGTCTCATCCGACTCCCACAGCTGGAGATCGAATATGAATATTGAAACAATGTTGCAAATGTCAGAGAGACAGACAGCAAGGTTTATTCAAATCTCGGCTGTTGAAAACTAAATGTTAGTCTAAAATAAATGTGCGATAATGTCTTGATGCTTTTTATAATAGAGATCAAGTTTATAAATTGCCTGGCTGGGTTAATGAGACAGTGGATTGCGCCGTAAGATACAACAGAGTAAATAGGCATTTTTACATCATAGATTTGGCCTGTGGTAACTTATAGACACCGGCTGGAATGCAGTTTCAACCAATCAGCATTCAGGATTAGACCCACCCGCTGTATAAAAACACAAACAGCACTCTCACTTGCATAGACACACAGACACTGAGGTCACATGATCATGGAATGGGGCCTTACTCAATGGAAAACACAAAAAAGCAGTCTGTGAAAGGGAGTGTTTATCATAATGATTATGTTGATTGTGTTTCTGAAAGCATGCTGATGACACAGTTCTTGTAGGATTGCAATAGCTTTGTAAGATGACTGGGCACTTTCCACAAGCGGGCCCAAAGCATTGGCAATTCTCTATACAGAGCATTAGGAAAGTACTCAGACCCCTTGAATTTTTCCACATTTTGTTACGTTGCAGCCTTATTCTAAAATGTATTACATTATTTTTTTCAGATCAATCTACACACAATACCCCATAATGACAAAGCAAAAACAGGTTTTTAGAAATGTTTGCAAATGTATAACAAATAAAAAACAGAATTATCTTATTTACATATTCAGACCCTTTGCTACGAGACTCGAAATTGAGCTAAGGTGTATCCTGTTTCCATTGATCATCCTTGAGATGTTTCTACAACTTGATTGGAGTCAGCCTGTGGTAAATTCAATTGATTGAACATGATTTGGAAAGGCACACACCTGTCTTTATAAGGTCCCACAGTTGACAGTGCATGTCAGAGCAAATGCATGTCAGAGCAAAAATTAAGGAATTGTCCATAGAGCTCCGAGACAAGATTGTGTCGAGGCACAGATCTGGGGAAGGGTACCAAAAAATGTCTGCAGCGTTGAAGGTCCCCAAGAACACAGTGGCCTCCATCATCCTAGAGCTGGCCGCCCAGCCAAACTGAGCAAATGGGGGAGAAGGGCCTTGGTCAGGGAGGTGACCAGGAACCCGATGGTCACTCTGTCAGAGCTCCAGAGTTCCTCTGTGGAGATGGGAGAACCTTCAAGAAGGACAACCATCTCTGCAGTACTCCACCAATCAGGCCTTTATGGTAGAGTGGCCAGATGGAAGCCACTCTTCAGTAAAAGGCACATGACAGCCCACCTGGAATTTGCCAAAAGAAACCTAAAGACTCTCAGACCATGAGAAACAAGATTCTCTGGTCTGATTAAACCAAGATTGAACTCTTTGGCCTGAATGCCAAGCGTCACGTCTGGAGGAAACCTGGCACCATCCCTACGGTGAAGCATGGTGCTGGCAGCATCATGCTGTGGGGAAGTTTTTCAGCCGCAGGGACTTGGAGACAAGTGAGGATCAAGGGAAAGATGAACAGAGCAAAGTACAGAGAGATCTTTGATGAAATCCTGCTCCAGAACTCTCAGGACCTCAGACTGGGGCGAAGGTTCACCTTCTAACAGGACAACGACCCTAAGCACACAGTCAAGACAATGCAGGAGTGACTTCGGGACAAGTCTCTGAATGTCCTTGAGTGGCCCAGCCAGAGCCCAGTTATTCAGTAACTCTGTCAGCTTATAGACTATAACCAGGGTCTGGTGTTATACAGTTACTCTGTCAGCTTATAGACTATAACTAGGAACTGGTGTTATACAGTTACTCTGTCAGCTTATAGACTATAACCAGGGTCTGGTGTTATACAGTTACTCTGTCAGCTTATAGACTATAACCAGGGTCTGGTGTTATACAGTTACTCTGTCAGCTTATAGACTATAACCAGGGTCTGGTGTTATACAGTTACTCTGTCAGCTTATAGACTATAACCAGGGTCTGGTGTTATACAGTTACTTTGTCAGCTTATAGACTATAACCAGGGTCTGGTGTTATACAGTTACTCTGTCAGCTTATAGACTATAACCAGGGTCTGGTGTTATACAGTTACTCTGTCAGCTTATAGACTATAACCAGGGTCTGGTGTTATACAGTTACTCTGTCAGCGTATAGACTATAACCAGGGTCTGGTGTTATACAGTTACTCTGTCAGCTTATAGACTATAACCAGGGCCCGGTGTTCTGTTCTGTACCTGGTTTTGTTTTGTTCAGTTCTGTTATGTCCCTGGATCTGTTCTGTGCTGTACCTGATTTTGTTATGTTCCTGGTTCTGTTATGTCCCTGGTTCTGTTCTGTTATGTTCCTGGTTGTTATGTCCCTGGTTCTGTTCTGTTATGTCCCTTGTTCTTTTCTGTTATGTCCCTGGTTCTGTTCTGTTATGTCCCTGATTCTGTAATGTCCCTGGTTCTGTTCTGTTATGTCCCTGGTTCTGTTCTGTTATGTTCCTGGTTCTGTTCTGTTCTGTACCTGGTTTTGTTATGTTCCTGGTTCTGTTATGTCCCTGGTTCTGTTCTGTTATGTCCCTTGTTCTTTTCTGTTATGTCCCTGGTTCTGTTCTGTTATGTCCCTGATTCTGTAATGTCCCTGGTTCTGTTCTGTTATGTCCCTGGTTCTGTTTTGCTATGTACCTGGTTCTGTTCTGTTCTGTACCTGGTTTTGTTATGTTCCTGGTTCTGTTATGTCCCTGGTTCTGTTCTGTTATGTTCCTGGTTCTGTTTTGCTATGTCCCTGGTTCTGTTCTGTTATGTTCCTGGTTCTGTTCTGTTATGTCCCTGATTCTGTTCCGTTATGTCCCTTTTTCTGTTCTGTTCTTTTAATGTTCCTGGTTTTGTTCTGTTCTGTTCTGCCCTTGGTTCTGTTCTGTTATGTCATTGGTTTTGTTCTGTTATGTTCCTGGTTCTGTTCTGTTATGTACCTGGTTCTGTTCTGTTCTGTTATGTCCATGGTTCTGTTCTGTTCTGTTATGTCCATGGTTCTGTTCTGTTATGTACCTGGTTCTGTTCTGTTATGTACCTGGTTCTGTTCTGTTATGTACCTGGTTCTGTTATGTCCATGGTTCTGTTCTGTTATGTACCTGGTTCTGTTCTGTTATGTCCATGGTTCTGTTCTGTTATGTACCTGGTTCTGTTCTGTTATGTTCCTGGTTCTGTTCTGTTATGTACCTGGTTCTGTTCTGTTATGTCCATGGTTCTGTTCTGTTATGTACCTGGTTCTGTTCTGTTATGTCCATGGTTCTGTTCTGTTCTGTTATGTCCATGGTTCTGTTCTGTTATGTACCTGGTTCTGTTCTGTTATGTACCTGGTTCTGTTCTATTTTGTACCTGGTTCTGTTATGTCCATGGTTCTGTTCTGTTATGTACCTGGTTCTGTTCTGTTATGTCCATGGTTCTGTTCTGTTATGTACCTGGTTCTGTTCTGTTATGTTCCTGGTTCTGTTCTGTTATGTACCTGGTTCTGTTCTGTTATGTCCATGGTTCTGTTCTGTTATGTACCTGGTTCTGTTCTGTTATGTTCCTGGTTCTGTTCTGTTATGTTCCTGGTTCTGTTATTTTATGTTCCTGGTTTTGTTCTGTTATGTCCATGGTTCTGTTCTGTTATGTTATGTCCATGGTTCTGTTCTGTTATGTACCTGGTTCTGTTCTGTTATGTACCTGGTTCTGTTCTGTTATGTCCATGGTTCTGTTCTGTTATGTACCTGGTTCTGTTATGTCCATGGTTATGTTCTGTTATGTACCTGGTTCTGTTATGTCTATGGTTCTGTTCTGTTATGTCCATGGTTCTGTTCTGTTATGTACCTGGTTCTGTTCTGTTATGTACCTGGTTCTGTTCTGTCCCTTTTTCTGTTCTGTTCTTTTATGTTCCTGGTTTTGTTCTGTTCTGTTCTGCCCCTGGTTCTGTTCTGTTATGTCATTGGTTTTGTTCTGTTATGTTCCTGGTTCTGTTCTGTTATGTCCATGGTTCTGTTCTGTTATGCCCCTGGTTCTGTTCTGTTATGTTCCTGGTTCTGTTCTGTTCTGTTCCTGGTTCTGTTCTGTTATGTCCATGGTTCTGTTCTGTTCTGTTATGTCCCTGGTTCTGTTCTGTTATGTTCCTGGTTCTGTTATGTTATGTCCATGGTTCTGTTCTGTTATGCCCCTGGTTCTGTTCTGTTATGTTCCTGGTTCTGTTCTGTTATGTTCCTGGTTCTGTTCTGTTATGTTCCTGGTTCTGTTCTGTCCATGGTTCTGTTCTGTTCTGTTATGTCCCTGGTTCTGTTCTGTTGTGTTCCTGGTTCTGTTCTGTCCCTTTTTCTGTTCTGTTCTGTTCTGCCCCTGGATCTGTTCCGTTATGTCCCTGATTCTGTTCTGTTGTCCATAGTTCTGTTCTGTCCCTGTTTGTGTGTGAAACCGTAGTGCCGTGTGATATTATTATTAGTAAGAGGGGATCTCTACGATGACTCTGTCATGTTAAGTTAGCAGAATCAATCTTTCTAGCCAAGAGCCATTCCAAAAGTATTCACTCCTCCTAACCTCCCATTAGAGTAACTCTGCTATAGGGGCTGACTGAGGTTGTGTCCCAAATGGCACCCTATTCCTTAATAGCTCTGCTATTGTCCCATGTTTCTCTTTGTGGGCTTTGGTCAAAGGTAGTGCACTATAAAGAAAATAGGGTTCCATTTGGGATACAGGCCGAGATGCTCTCCTCCAGCCAGGGTAGGATGGGTCCCCTCCACAGAGCCCACTTCCCCTCAGCGTTTCTCTCCTCCACAGAGCCCACTTCCCCACAGCGTTTCTCTCCTCCACAGAGCCCAATTCCCCTCAGCGTTTCTCTCCTCCACAGAGCCCACTTCCCCACAGCGTTTCTCTCCTCCACAGAGCCCAATTCCCCACAGCGTTTCTCTCCTCCACAGAGCCCAATTCCCCACAGCGTTTCTCTCCTCCACAGAGCCCACTTCCCTACAGCGTTTCTCTCCTCCACAGAGCCCACTTCCCTACAGTGTTTCTCTCCTCCACAGAGCCCACTTCCCCACAGCGTTTCTCTCCTCCACAGAGCCCACTTCCCCACAGCGTTTCTCTCCTCTACAGAGCCCACTTCCCCACAGCGTTTCTCTCCTCTACAGAGCCCACTTCCCCACAGCGTTTCTCTCCTCTACAGAGCCCACTTCCCCACAGCGTTTCTCTCCTCTACAGAGCCCACTTCCCCGCAGCGTTTCTCTCCTCCACAGAGCCCACTTCCCCACAGCGTTTCTATCCTCTACAGAGCCCACTTCCCCACAGCGTTTCTCTCCTCCACAGAGCCCACTTCCCCACAGCGTTTCTCTCCTCTACAGAGTCCACTTCCCCACAGCTTTTCTCTCCTCCTCAGAGCCCACTTCCCCACAGCGTTTCTCTCCTCTACAGAGCCCACTTCCCCACAGCGTTTCTCTCCTCTACAGAGCCCACTTCCCCTCAGCGTTTCTCTCCTCCACAGAGCCCACTTCCCCACAGCGTTTCTCTCCTCTACAGAGCCCACTTCCCCACAGCGTTTCTCTCCTCTACAGAGCCCACTTCCCCTCAGCGTTTCTCTCCTCCACAGAGCCCACTTCCCCACAGCGTTTCTCTCCTCTACAGAGCCCACTTCCCCACAGCGTTTCTCTCCTCTACAGAGCCCACTTCCCCCACAGCGTTTCTCTCCTCCACAGAGCCCACTTCCCCACAGCGTTTCTCTCCTCTTCAGAGCCCACTTCCCCACAGCGTTTCTCTCCTCTACAGAGCCCACTTCCCCACAGAGTTTCTCTCCTCTACAGAGCCCACTTCCCCACAGCGTTTCTCTCCTCTACAGAGCCCACTTCCCCACAGCGTTTCTCTCCTCTACAGAGCCCACTTCCCCACAGCGTTTCTCTCCTCTACAGAGCCCACTTCCCCACAGCGTTTCTCTCCTCCACTCTCTAAGTGCTCCGTGACTCCAGCCGTGCGCAACGGAAATGTGTCATTTCTCACTTTGTCAGTATGTGGATATACAGAGAGGGCCTGGCATGGACTCTCAGTCTGCGTTCCTCAGCGCCAGCTAAACTAAACATAGAAAAAACACAAAGCCTTCCCTCCCTGAGCTTATAAAACAAGCCTTTCTCACGCCTAAAGCGCCTGATGTCATGGCTAGAAGCAGCCAAGTTTGAAACGAGTTGGGCTGTATAAATGGATGGAGAGGAATTACTTTATACTTAGGTTATACCTCTTTGACTTGGGGTACGTCCTAAATGGCACCCTATTCCATATTTAGTGCATTACTTTTGACCAGGGCCTATAGGGGTCTCTGGTTAAAAGTAGTGCATTATATAGGCAATAGAATTCCATTTGAGATGCTGAGTTGGAATCTCTCTTGGCGCCAAACCGGATAGGAACCCATATATAGCTGTTCCCTACACAGCTGTCTATTCCTCTGTGAGCCATGTCTAGTATATGTTATGCGTATGTTTGATGGTGTGTACTTAGGCTGTGACAGAGTAGAGAGAAATGGAATAAACCAGCACATCTCAGGCTCTCAGCATATCCTGCGACCTACACCGTATCTGTCTGCTTCCCAAATGCCACCCTATTCCCTACATAGTGCACTACTTTTGACCAGAGCCCTATGGGGTCAGTGATGCAACAGGTGATGCATCTTGTGCAATCTCACGTCCAATGATGAGTAGACTAATTCCATTTGTGGAGGAATCTAGATCAGTTGAGTTAATATTTATCTGTTTTTACGCGTTGGCATGTTTATATCTATGTATTCTTCCACTGTGCTCATATCGAGTTAGAAATCTGTACTTATAATAGTTCCTAAATAAGATTAGAATATTTTCAATATTTGAGTGATACTTTTTTTTCTTCCGGAGATGGTTTATTTTTCAAAAATACCATCTGTTGAATTTCCCAGAGTATCAGGTTTCTGCTGTGAACAAGTCATCTCATAGGGAATGCTTGATCGCTAGTAGCAAAAAATAGAGCAATTATGTGATTGGTCTTTGATTATGCAGCGTTTCCATCTTATTCGTCAGATGAGTTTTCCATTTGGAAGGTCAGAACTCTGGGGGATCATTCTGATTGGCATGAGGTTCTATGGTTCATCCAGAAGGCAACCTATACATTCATGCAAAATGATTGACACCCCATTCCCAGTTGTGAAACTCCGAAGTTTTTACACGTTTCTTACTGATCTCGCTGTGATCGTTCTCTTTCTCCCTTTTCTCCTTTTTGCTGTTCTGAATCTATCACCCTTTTTCTATTTCTGTCCTCTCATTAATTGTTCTCTGGCGTTTGTACAAGAGGCACCAGTAACATGACGATTTCCCTGTCTATTTGGGTCAATGAACAAGAGATTTTTCATCTGTCTCAGCTAGGGCTGGGGCAGTCATGAAATTCTGTCAGCACGTTATTGTCATGCAAAAGACTGCTGGTCTCACAGGTAATTGACCGTTAATTTACATAAACATGTTTAGCATCTCTAGGCCTCCACACATAGAGTGCATACGGAAAGAATTCAGACCCTTGACTTTTCCAAATTTTGTTACGTTACAGCCTTATTCAAAAATGTATTCAATAGTTTTTCCCCCTCATCAATCTACACACAATACCCCATAATGACGAAGCAAAAA
Organism: Oncorhynchus mykiss; assembly: GCF_057628025.1. Classification (NCBI taxonomy): domain Eukaryota; kingdom Metazoa; phylum Chordata; class Actinopteri; order Salmoniformes; family Salmonidae; genus Oncorhynchus; species Oncorhynchus mykiss. The sequence goes on along the minus strand of NC_143046.1, from coordinate 17,856,682 downwards.
CTGTTTTTTAGAAATGTTTGCAAAAAACAAAAAAATAAATAAATAAATGAAATATCACATTTACATTTACACCTTTTCCTCAGAACTTTGTTGAAGCACCCTTGGCAGTGATCACAGCCTTGAGTCTTCTTGGATATGACTCTACAAGCTTGGCACACCTGTATTTGGGTGGTTTCTCCCATTTTTCTCTGGAGATCCTCTTGAGCTCTGTCAGGTTGGATGGGGAGCATCGCTGCACAGCTATTTTCAGGTCTCTCCTTAGATGTTTGATTGGGTTCAAGTCCAGATTCTGGGTGGGCCACTCAAGGACATTCAGAGACTTGTCCCGAAGCCACTCCTGAGTTATCTTGACTGTGTGCTTAGATTCGTTGTCCTGTTGGAAGGTGAACCTTTGCCCCAGTCTGAGGTCGTTAGCGCTCTGGAGCAGGTTTTCATCAAGTATCTCTCTGTACTTTTCTCCGTTCATCTTTCCCTTGATCATGACTAGCCTCCCAGTCCCTGCCACTAAAAAACATTGCCACAACATGATGCTGCCACCACCATGCTTCACTAAAGGGATGGTGCCAGGTTTCCTCCAGACGTGACACTTGGTATTCAGGCCAAAGAGTTCAATTTTGGTTTCATGAGACCAGATAATCTTGTTTCTCATAGTCTGAGAGTCCTTTAACTGCCTTTTGGCAAATTCCAATTGGGCTTTTACTGATGAGTGGCTTCCGTCTGGCCACTCTACCATAAAGGCCTGATTGGTGGAGTGTTGCAGAGATGGTTGTCCTTCTGAAAGGTTCTCCCATCTCCACAGAGGAACTCTAAATCTCTGTCAGACTCATCATCGGGTTCTTTGTCATCTCCCTGATCAAGGCCCTTCTCCCCCGATTGCAAACATTTCTAAAAACCTGTGTTTCCCTTTGTCATGATGGGGTATTGTGTGTAGATTGATGAGGGAAAATGTTTAATTTAATCCATTTTAGAATAAAGCTGTAATGTAACAAAATGTGGAAAAGGTCAAGGGGTCTGAATACTTTCCGAATGCACTGTACAAGCCGCTGATGCACGGCTTTGCAACATATGCATTTTAAAAAGTCTAATTAATCAGTTGAATATACACCATCACAATACATCCATTATGTATTTTAGGCAGGTCTAAAGAAACATTATGACATTTCAGAAGAACAGAATAAGAGTTGATCTACTGTCTGCCTATGTTATCTGGCTATGAGCCATGCCATAGGCTGTATGTAGGCCATTTAGCTGACAAGATATCCTTATAAGTCCCATGCAAATATTTAATTTTATATGATTTTATAGTAAGAATAATATAATTGAACTTAGCTGAATAAAAGAGACAGGATATTATTCTGGAGTGAGAGTGTGCATATGAAGTGGCAATTTTGAGCATAAAAGTGATAATTTGAAACAGGCCCTTTAATGCTAGATTTAGAACTATTTGGCAACTTCAGTTGTGAATGAAACACATCTTAGAATGTCTTAGAAATCAAAACATATATGGGCTGCATGATGCCACTATAGACTGTTGATGATTTGAGAAAGTCCCCCAAAAAGCTTGCACTCGGTTCCTTGCTGTTCGCTCATCAAGTGATCAGACTATTCTCAATTTAATCTTGTATTCACTAACATGTAAAATGAGTTTTGATTTAGAATGGCCCATTATCAGATGGGCATGAACAGGGCCAAGATAAAAAATACATGTCATCTGTATGCACTGAATGGAGGCCACTTTCCCGCCTGTTCCTTTTTCACTCACGTCTGGTAGGCTACTCCAGTTGTTTCGCTGCGCAACAGATACAGTGGGGCAAAAAAGTATTTAGTCAGCCACCAATTGTGCAAGTTCTCCCACTTAAAAAGATGAGAGAGGCCTGTAATTTTCATCATAGGTACACTTCAACTATGACAGACAAATTGAGAAGAAAAAAATCCAGACCGAGTGAATGACCTGCAGAGAGCTGGGACCAAAGTAACAAAGCCTACCATCAGTAACACACTACGCCGCCAGGGACTCAAATCCTGCAGTGCCAGACGTGTCCCCCTGCTTAAGCCAGTACATGTCCAGGCCCGTCTGAAGTTTGCTAGAGAGCATTTGGATGATCCAGAAGAAGATTGGGAGAATGTCATATGGTCAGATGAAACCAAAATATAACGTTTTGGTAAAAACTCAACTCGTCGTGTTTGGAGGACAAAGAATTTGGAAGTTGCTTCCAAAGAACACCATACCTACTGTGAAGCATGGGGGTAGAAACATCATGCTTTGGGGCTGTTTTTCTGCAAAGGGACCAGGACGACTGATCCGTGTAAAGGAAAGAATGAATGGGGCCATGTATCGTGAGATTTTGAGTGAAAAACCCCTCCATCAGCGAGGGCATTGAAGATGAAACGTGGCTGGGTCTTTCAGCATGACAATGATCCCAAACACACCGCCCAGGCAACGAAGGAGTGGCTTCGTAAGAAGCATTTCAAGGTCCTGGAGTGGCCTAGCCAGTCTCCAGATCTCAACCCCATAGAAAATCTTTGGAGGGAGATGAAAGTCTGTGTTGCCCAGCAACAGCCCCAAAACATCACTGCTCTAGAGGAGATCTGCATGGAGGAATGGGCCAAAATACCATCAACAGTGTGTGAAAACCTTGTGAAGACTTACAGAAAACGTTTGACCTCTGTCATTGCCAACAAAGGGTATATAACAAAGTATTGAGATAAACTTTTGTTATTGACCAAATACTTATTTTCCACCATAATTTGCAAATGATGTCCTTGCCGTGTCTGAATCCTGGCTCAGGAAGGCCACCAAAAATTCTGAGATTTCCATACCCAACTATAACATCTTCCGTCAAGATAGAACTGCCAAAGGGGGAGGAGTTGCAGTCTACTGCAGAGATAGCCTGCAAAGTAATGTCATACTCTCCAGGTCCATACCCAAACAGTTCGAACTACTAATTTTGAAAATTACTCTCTCCAGAAATAAGTCTCTCACTGTTGCCGCCTGCTACCGACCCCCCTCAGCTCCCAGCTGTGCCCTGGACACCATTTGTGAATTGATCGCCCCCCATCTAGCTTCAGAGTTTGTTCTGTTAGGTGACCTAAACTGGGATATGCTTAACACCCCGGCAGTCCTACAATCTAAGCTAGATGCCCTCAATCTCACTCAAATCATCAAGGAACCCACCAGGTACAACCCTAACTCTGTAAACAAGGGCACCCTCATTGACGTCATCCTGACCAACTGGCCCTCCAAATACACCTCCGCTGTCTACAACCAGGATCTCAGCGATCACTGCCTCATTGCCTGTATCCGCTACGGAGCCGCAGTCAAACGACCACCCCTCATCACTGTCAAACGCTCCCTAAAACACTTCTGTGAGCAGGCCTTTCTAATCGACCTGGCCCGGGTATCCTGGAAGGACATTGACCTCATCCCGTCAGTTGAGGATGCCTGGTCTTTCTTTAAAAGTAACTTCCTCACCATTTTAGATAAGCATGCTCCGTTCAAAAAATGCAGAACTAAGAACAGATATAGCCCCTGGTTCACTCCAGACCTGACTGCCCTCGACCAGCACAAAAACATCCTGTGGCGGACTGCGCTAACATCGAATAGTCCCCGCGATATGCAACTGTTCAGGGAAGTCAGGAACCAATACACACAGTCAGTCAGGAAAGCTAAAGCCAACTTCTTCAGGCAGAAGTTTGCATCCTGTAGCTCCAACTCCAAAAAGTTCTGGGACACTGTGAAGTCCATGGAGAACAAGAGCACCTCCTCCCAGCTGCCCACTGCACTGAGACTAGGTAACATGGTCACCACCGATAAATCCATGATTATCGAAAACTTCAACAAGCATTTCTCAACGGCTGGCCATGCCTTCCGCCTGGCTACTCCAACCTCGGACAACAGCTCCCCCCCCCCCCGCAGCTACTCGCCCAAGCCTCTCCAGGTTCTCCTTTACCCAAATCCAGATAGCAGATGTCCTGAAAGAGCTGCAAAACCTGGACCCGTACAAATCAGCTGGGCTGGACAATCTGGACCCTCTATTCCTGAAACTATCCGCCGCCATTGTCGCAACCCCTATTACCAGCCTGTTCAACCTCTCTTTCATATCGTCTGAGATCCCCAAGGATTGGAAAGCTGCCGCAGTCATCCCCCTCTTCAAAGGGGGCGACACCCTGGACCCAAACTGTTACAGACCTATATCCATCCTGCCCTGCCTATCTAAGGTCTTCGAAAGCCAAGTCAACAAACAGGTCACTGACCATCTTGAATCCCACCGTACCTTCTCCGCTGTGCAATCTGGTTTCCGAGCCGGTCACGGGTGTACCTCAGCCACGCTCAAGGTACTAAACGATATCATAACCGCCATCGATAAAAGACAGTACTGTGCAGCCGTCTTCATAGACCTTGCCAAGGCTTTCGACTCTGTCAATCACCGTATTCTTATCGGCAGACTCAGTAGCCTCGGTTTTTCGGATGACTGCCTTGCCTGGTTCACCAATTACTTTGCAGACAGAGTTCAGTGTGTCAAATCGGAGGGCATGCTGTCCGGTCCTCTGGCAGTCTCTATGGGGGTGCCACAGGGTTCAATTCTCGGGCCGACTCTTTTCTCTGTATATATCAATGATGTTTCTCATGCTGCGGGCGATTCCCTGATCCACCTCTACGCAGACGACACCATTCTATATACTTCCGGCCCGTCCTTGGACACTGTGCTATCTAACCTCCAAACGAGCTTCAATGCCATACAGCACTCCTTCCGTGGCCTCCAACTGCTCTTAAACGCTAGTAAAACCAAATGCATGCTTTTCAACCGTTCGCTGCCTGCACCCGCACGCCTGACCAGCATCACCACCCTGGATGGTTCCGACCTTGAATATGTGGACATCTATAAGTACCTAGGTGTCTGGCTAGACTCTAAACTCTCCTTCCAGACCCATATCAAACATCTCCAATCGAAAATCAAATCAAGAGTCGGCTTTCTATTCCGCAACAAAGCCTCCTTCACTCACGCCGCCAAACTTACCCTAGTAAAACTGACTATCCTACCGATCCTCGACTTCGGCGACGTCATCTACAAAATTGCTTCCAACACTCTACTCAGCAAACTGGATGCAGTTTATCACAGTGCCATCCGTTTTGTCACTAAAGCACCTTATACCACCCACCACTGCGACTTGTATGCTCTAGTCGGCTGGCCCTCGCTACATATTCGTCGCCAGACCCACTGGCTCCAGGTCATCTACAAGTCCATGCTAGGTAAAGCTCCGCCTTATCTCAGCTCACTGGTTACGATGGCAACACCCATCCGTAGCACGCGCTCCAGCAGGTGTATCTCACTGATCATCCCTAAAGCCAACACCTCATTTGGCCGCCTTTCGTTCCAGTTCTTTGCTGCCTGTGACTGGAACGAATTGCAAAAATCGCTGAAGTTGGAGACTTTTATCTCCCTCACCAACTTCAAACATCTGCTATCCGAGCAGCTAACCGATCGCTGCAGCTGTACATAGTCTATTGGTAAATAGCCCACCCATTTTCACCTACCTCATCCCCATACTGTTTTTATTTATTTATTTTTATTTTTCTGCTCTTTTGCACACCAATCTCTACCTGTACATAACCATCTGATCATTTATCACTCCAGTGTTAATCTGCATAATTGTAATTATTTGCCTACCTTCTCATGCCTTTTGCACACAATGTATATAGACTCTCTTTTTTTCTACTGTGTTATTGACTTGTTAATAGTTTACTCCATGTGTAACTCTGTGTTGTCTGTTCACACTGCTATGCCTTATCTTGGCCAGGTCGCAGTTGCAAATGAGAACTTGTTCTCAACTAGCCTACCTGGTTAAATAAAGGTGAAATAAAAATAAAAAAAAATAAAAATAAATTCATTAAAAATCCTACAATGTGATTTTCTGGATTTTTTTTCTCATTTTGTCTGTCATAGTTGAAGTGTACCTATGATGAAAATTACAGGCCTCTCTCATCTTTTTAAGTGGGAGAACTTGCACAATTGGTGGCTGACTAAATACTTTTTTGCCCCACTGTATTCTGCCTAAACTCTGTATGCCATGGGCTCTCCAACCCTGTTCCTGCAGCTACCCAGTACTCTGTATGCCATGGGCTCTCCAACCCTGTTCCTGCAGCAACCCAGTGCTTCATTTTGGAAACCAATTGAAATCTGTTTGTAAACATCAACAGTAACATGTTTTCACAAAAAAACATATTTCATTAAACTGTTGACAGCCCCTCTCTCTCCACGCTGGAGAAAGGAATGAAGGTGAGAGGGGAGGAGATGGAAACATGGTGGTGAGATATTCTGTAGCTAAAGGTAATGTGTCAGCCTATCAATTCTAAAAAAGATATATTTTTAAAAGCACTATTGCTAGGCTATTCAAAATAAAATAAAAATCCCTCTACTACTAAATCTGAATTTGTTTAATTTAGGCTAGACTAATTATGTACCAAAGATATCTTAAATCAGTATTTTATGTATGTTTTTCTGCAATATGTAATATGCGGTAGGCTTTGTATTGGGCACAATCATTCATCTAATTCAGTGTTTTTTCAGGCTTGGGCTCATGTATATGCCTATTGTTTCTGCATAAGGTCTAATATGTGTATGGGTGTTCTGAATGAATCATCACCTTATAAAGTGCTGTCTATTTCGTTGTATTAGGCTTTGAAACAACATCCACAACAACCATGTTTTACACTCAGTTTAACCTGTTGTTGAACTTCTTTCTTCAAATTGATCAATCACAGTGAGGTGAGTTTTAAAAGCATGAAACTGTTTGGAACACATGTTTGATGTGATTTTCAATTGTATTTGCAATGATGTCATAGTAGTTAGAGGGACAATAGAGCCCTGAGTACCAGGCCAATAGCAACGTGATGATCGTTAGCGAGTTTGGTACTACGAATGCATGTCCAGACTGCATGAGAGGAGATTACTATGACTCAACAGTCATGTAGAAGTTTACTGCGGTCATGACTCATGACTGCCGGTGAGGCGGTAATATGGTCACCGCAACAGCCCTATCCTCAGCCCATTCCCCTTTTCTATCTCCCTTCCTTCCTGAATGTCTCCCTTTCTCAACAGTTTGTCTCTCACTTTCCTCTCTCCTTCATTTCTTTGTTCCCTCTTTCCCTGTTCCCTGATCCCCGCCCATCCCTCGTGCTCTCTGGCTGTACAAAGTTGTGTGTGACATCCCCCTTGCCCCCTCCCCTCTCTGAGGCCCCCTCCCAGCCCCCATCCCCTCCCAGCCCCCTTCCCCTCCCAGCTTCCCAGCCTAATTGAAGCCAGGACCTGCAGGTAGGACAGGAATCCAGGATGGAAAATAAACCAGATCCCGAGCTCCACAAATTCCATCACGTAGTCTCACTTCCTCTGAGCCACAGTCCGTCACCAGAGTCCAGGCGCCGCACTCTCAACACCTCTTACACACACTCTCACAGAACACACACCTAACACACCTCACACACACACCTCACACACACAATTAGCACACCTCATACACACACTCGTAGAACACACACTTAACACACACACACACACACACACACACACACACATTAGCAGAACACAAAATTAGGGACAGTTAGAAATGTACTGGGGTTGTCCAAAGTAGGGGTGGGTTATCTAACTATGTGTTTTGTTTTGGGGAGGGTAGTATAGTTTTTATTGGTCACAGGGGGGGGGGGGGGGGGTAGTATGTTTTTTATTGGTCACAGGGGAGGGTAGTATGGTTTTTATTGGTCACAGGGGAGGGTAGTATGGTTTTTATTGGTCACAGGGGAGGGTAGTGTGGTTTTTATTGGTCACAGGGGACGGTAGTATAGTTTTTATTGGTCACAGGGGGGGGGGGTAGTATGTTTTTTATTTGTCACAGGGGAGGGTAGTATGGTTTTTATTGGTCACAGGGGAGGGTAGTATGGTTTTTATTGGTCACAGGGGAGGGTAGTATGGTTTTATTGGTCACAGGGGAGGGTAGTATGGTTTTTATTGGTCACAGGGGAGGGTAGTATGTTTTTTATTGGTCACGGGGGGGGGGGGGGGGGGTAGTATGGTTTTTATTGGTCACAGGGGAGGGTAGTATGGTTTTTATTGGTCACAGGGGAGGGTAGTTTGGTTTTTATTGGTCACAGGGGAGGGTAGTATGGTTTTTATTGGTCACAGGGGAGGGTAGTATGGTTTTTATTGGTCACAGGGGAGGGTTGTGTGTTTTTATTGGTCACAGGGGAGGGTAGTATGGTTTTTATTTGTCACAGGGGAGGGTTGTGTGTTTTTATTGGTCACAGGGGAGGGTAGTATGGTTTTTATTGGTCACAGGGGAGGGTAGTTTGGTTTTTATTTGTCACAGGGGAGGGTAGTGTGGTTTTTATTGGTCACAGGGGAGGGTAGTATGGTTTTTATTTGTCACAGGGGAGGGTAGTTTGGTTTTTATTGGTCACAGGGGAGGGTAGTGTGGTTTTTATTGGTCACAGGGGAGGGTAGTATGGTTTTTATTGGTCACAGGGGAGGGTAGTATGGTTTTTATTGGTCACAGGGGAGGGTAGTGTGGTTTTTATTGGTCACAGGGTAGGGTAGTATGGTTTAATTGGTCACAGGGGAGGGTAGTATAGTTTTTATTGGTCACAGGGGGGGGGTAGTATGTTTTTTATTGGTCACAGGGGAGGGTAGTGTGGTTTTTATTGGTCACAGGGGAGGGTAGTTTGGTTTTAATTGGTCACGGGGGAGGGTAGTATGGTTTTTATTGGTCACAGGGGAGGGTTGTGTGTTTTTCCCTGATTTCCATTCACTCTTTTACAGCTTTTACTCTATATTTTCTTCCATCCTAGACACATTTCCTCATCTGCCTACATGCTCCTCCCATATATCAAGGTGTTTTGGCACTTCCCTTTGGTACTTCCCTTATGCACTATGCTTTTTTTGTTGCTAACTTTAATTATACCACAAGCCAGTATAGTCTACCAGTATAACTGTCTATCCTGCCCTCTATCCACCATAGTGACAATAGTGGTAGGTGCATCGTTTGTCCAGATCTGCAATATGCTATATAGCAATAATACCACACATAAAATCATTAAAATCTGCACCAAGTTTTAATATAACTGGAAAAGCCAAGTGCATCATTGCGCATGAAAGAACAGTGAAGACATGAGACATGCAACTCAAAAAGATCCCCTGTTGATCTTGTTGAGGGACAATACAATTATCCTACATAGACTAGCCTACAACACCACAATGCAATGAATAATTACATTATTGTTTTCAAGTGAGTACAAAATTCTACTCTAGGCTGTAAACTGCAGTGAAAATATCAGTTGAATAACAGCGCCAAATCCCTGTGATTTGATTATTTAATTTAATTTATTCCATTTGGATCCGTTGTGGGTCCACTCTGGACAGTTTATAAGGTCTAGAAAGACACAGAAGCAAGCCAGTCTGGCTGTATTTTAAGTTCTGACACTGAGATGAGCTCTCTGTTGTGGATGAACATTTTACCATGTCATCCTAATAATGTGTCTACATATGCTCTTAGCAGGCCCAGTTATTCAGGACTGAGTAACACACGCTCTCCTCCTCTCTGCTCTGAGCGGCTATTCCTCGTGCACCAAGAACCCATCGTGCTTCAATAGCCTATAGCCTAAATTTTTGTAATTGAACTTTTAAAGTGTATGAACTTTTATGTGTGGGATAAACACAATAAATCACAATGATTGAATCAATCTGATTAGGCTACTTCTAAAGTCTCCTGTAGGCTACATCTGCACGTTCGTCCAACATATAATTCCAGCATCCAAAATTTGCAGATTGTGGTGTTAAAATGGTGTATGGTGTATCACCTGAAGTCAGTGTGCTTTGCTTATTGGTTGTGGTGCATTGGCCCAGCGCACTGTTGCTGGAAGATTCATTGCATATACAGTTTATCACAAAAGTGAGTACACTCCTCACATTTTTGTAAATATTTGAGTATATCTTTTCATGTGACAACACTGAAGAAATGACACTTTGCTACAATGTAAAGTAGTGAGTGTACAGCTTGTATAACAGAGTAAATTTGCTGCCCCCTCAAAATAACTCAACACACAGCCATTAATGTCTAAACTGCTGGCAACAAAAGTGAGTACACCCTTAAGTGTCAATATTTTGTGTGGCCACCATCATTTTCCAGCACTGCCTTAACTCTCTTGGGCATGGAGTTCACCAGAGCTTCACAGATTGCCACTGGAGTCCTCTTCCACTCCTCCATGACGACATCACGGAGCTGGTGGATGTTAGAGAACTTGCACTCCTCCACCTTCCGTTTGAGGATGCCCCACAGATGCTCAATAGGGTTTAGGTCTGGAGACATGCTTGGCCAGTCCATAACCTTTACCCACAGCTTCTTTAGCAAGGCAGTGGTCGTCTTGGAGGTGCGTTTGGGATCGTTATCATGTTGGAATACTGCCCTGCGGCCCAGTCTCTGAAGGGAGGGGATCATGCTCTGCTTCAGTATGTCACAGTACATGTTGGCATTCATGGTTCCCTCAATGAACTGTAGCTCCCCAGTGCCGGCAGCACTCATGCAGCCCCAGACCATGACACTCCCACCACCATGATTGACTGTAGGCAAGACACACTTGTCTTTGTACTCCTCACCTGGTTGCCGCCACACACGCTTGACACCATCTGAACCAAATACGTTTATCTTGGTCTCATCAGACCACAGGACATGGTTCCAGTAATCCATGTCCTTAGTCTGCTTGTCTTCAGCAAACTGTTTGTGGGCTTTCTTGTGCATCATCTTTAGAAGAGGCTTCCTTCTGGGACGACAGCCATGCAGACCAATTTGATGCAGTGTACGGCGTATGGTCTGAGCACTGACAGGCTGACCCCCCACCCCTTCAACCTCTGCAGCAATGCTGGCAGCACTCATACGTCTATTTCCCAAAGACAACATCTGGATATGACGCTGAGCACGTGCACTCAACTTCTTTGGTCGACCATGGCGAGGCCTGTTCTGAGTGGAACCTGTCCAGTTAAACCGCTGTATGGTCTTGGCCACCGTGCTGCAGCTCCGTTTCAGGGTCTTGGCAATCTTCTTATAGCCCAGGCCATCTTTATGTAGAGCAACAATTATTTTTTTCAGATCCTCAGAGAGTTCTTTGCCATGAGGTGCCATGTTGAACTTCCAGTGACCAGTCGTCAGTATGAGGGAGTGTGAGAGCAATGACACCAAATTTAACACACCTCACATCTGAGACCTTGTAACACTAATGAGTCACATGACACCGGGGAGGGAAAATGGCTAATTGGGCCCAATTTGGACATTTTCACTTAGGGGTGTCCTCACTTTTGTTGCCAGTGGTTTAGACATTAATGGCTGTGTGTTGAGTTATTTTGAGGGGACAGCAAATTTACACTGTTATACAAGCTGTACACTCACTACTTTACATTGTAGCAAAGTGTCATTTCTTCAGTGTTGTCAAATGAACAGATATACTCAAATATTTACAAAAATGTGAGGGGTGTACTCACTTTTGTGATATACTCTATATCATTGCATATATATCATTATATACATCAAAATGTTGATAATCTGATTTCCACCTAGCTTATCATTGTCTGCAGCCGGCTCTGATCATAGTGTAGGTCTAATGAAACAGGCAGGGAGAGTTAGCTCGTCACTGGTGGCCGTCAAACCCTGGCCTCAACCTTCTGACCCGTAGTGCTGCGTAGCATCAACTGAGCCATCAACTGTGCCACAAAAGCAAGTCGATATCCATGTTTATAAACACAGGGTCACTATAGTTATTGTTATTTCATTGTTTGTGGTGTGCAATATTTTTGACAGTAGAAGGGGAGGGTCATGTGAAAATATTTTTCACATTGGGGCGGGGGATGCTTTTTTTTTAATGACAACTCAAGTTGGACCAGCCCTCCTTGTCCCACAACCCCCTTTGGTTTTTAGGTCTGTTATAGGCCTGTGAAACTGGAGGGTAGGTGAAGGGAATGAGGTCTGTTATCCTAATTCCTTTTTCTAAGGAAGGGGCAAGCCATGAGGGTTCTTCAAATGAAGTGTGACACCTGGGAATGCGTCCCAAATGGCACCCTTTCCTCTGTATAGTGCACTACAGCTCTGGTAAAAAGTAGTGCACTAAAGGGAATAGGGTGCCAATTGGGATACAATGTATAAAACACTGCTCTTCTGAGGCCTCAGAGAGGCCAGAGTGTGCTGATTGGTGCTGGGTGGGTAGAGAGCGGGTGGGTCTACAGCAGAATCCACTTATAGCCTACCTCACTCTTTCCTCTCATTCTGCTGAACCTCCTGGAGTCTTGGACTTCAGGCTTTGAAGGCGGTAGGGAGAGATCTAGTCCCGTAACTTTCACATTTCTTATCCCACCACCTTCCTCCGGCCCAAACCCCCTTTCCCTCCCCCCTTCATCTTGTTCTACCCTGCTGGCCAGGAGGTCAGACAGAGCATGTGAGGGCCCTTTCCCTCCCCCCTTCATCTTCTTCTATCCCGCTGGCCGGAAGGTCAGACAGAGCATGTGAGGGTCTTTTCCCCTATTCCCCCTGCTAATGAGGCTTAACCCTCCCCCTGCTAATGAGGCCTAACCATCCCCCTGCTAATGAGGCCTAACCCTCCCCCTGCTAATGAGGCCTAACCCTCTCCTCTCTCCAACTTTCTTACCCCTCTCTCCCCTCTCCTCTCCCCTCCAAACACAACCCTTATCTAGCTCTGTACATACCTATAGCACAGCCCTTATCTAGCTCGGTACATACTTCTAAGACAGTCCTTACCTAGCTCTGTACATACCTATAGCACAGCCCTAACCTAGCTCTGTACATACCTATAGCACAGCCCTTATCTAGCTCTGTACATACCTATAGCACAGCCCTAAACTAGCTCTGTACATACCTATAGCACAGCCCTTATCTAGCTCTGTACATACCTATAGCACAGCCCTCACCTAGCTCTGTACATACCTCTAACAGAGTCCGTACCAAGCTCTGTACATACCTATAGCACAGCACTTACCTAGCTCTGTACATACCTATAGCACAGCCCATACCTAGCTCTGTACATACACTAACACAGTCCTTACCAAGCTCTGTACATACCTATAGCACAGCGCTTACCTAGCTCTGGAAATACCTATAGCACAACCCTTACCTAGCTCTGTACATACCTCTAACACAGTCATTACCAAGCTCTGTACATACCTAGAGCAAGGCCCTTATCCGGCTCTGTACATACCTATAGCACAGCCCTAATCAAGCTCTGTACATACACTAACACAGTCCTTACCTATCTCTGTACATACCTATAGCACAGCCCTAATCAAGCTCTGTACATACCTATAGCACAGCACTTATCAAGTTCTGTACATACCTCTAACACAGTCCTTACCTGACTCTGTACATACCTCTAACACAGTGCTTACCTAGCTCTGTTCATACCTCGAGCACAGTCCTTTCCTTGCCCTGTACATACTCTAACACAGTCCTTTCCTGGCTCTGTACATACCTCGAGCACAGCCCTTACCTAGCTCTGTACACACCTAAAGCACAGCCCACACCTAGCGCTGAACACACCTATAGCACAGTCCTTACCTAGCTCTGTACATACCTATAGCACAGTCCTTACCTAGCTCTGTACATACCTAAAGCACAGTCCTTACCTAGCTCTGTACATACCTATAGCACAGTCCTTACCTAGCTCTGAACACACCTATAGCACAGTCCTTACCTAGCTCTGTACATACCTAAAGCACAGTCCTTACCTAGCTCTGTACATACCTATAGCACAGTCCTTACCTAGCTCTGAACACACCTATAGCACAGTCCTTACCTAGCTCTGCACATACCTCTAACACAGTCATTACCAAGCTCTGTACATACCTAGAGCAAGGCCCTTATCTTGCTCTGTACATACCTATAGCACAGTCCTTACCTAGCACTCTACATACCTCTAACAAAGTCCTTGTCTAGCTCTGTCCTTACCTATTTCTGTCTCTACTTCTAACACAGTCCTTACCTAGCTCTGTACATACCTATAGCACAGTCCTTACCTAGCACTCTACATACCTCTAACAAAGTCCTTGTCTAGCTCTGTCCTTACCTATCTCTGTCTCTACTTCTAACACAGTCCTTACCTAGCTCTGTACATACCTCTAACACAGTCCTTACCTAGCTCTCTACATACCTCTAACAAAGTCCTTGTCTAGCTCTGTCCTTACCTATCTCTGTCTCTACTTCTAACACAGTCCTTACCTAGCTCTGTACATACCTCTAACACAGTGCTTACCTAGCTCTATTCATACCTCTAACACAGTTCTTACCTAGCTCTATACATACCTCTAACACAGTACTTACCTAGCTCTGTACATACTTCTAACACAGTCCTTACCTGACTCTGTACATACCTCTAACACAGTGCTTACCTAGCTCTGTTCATACTTCTAACACAGTCCTTACCTAGCTCTGTTCATACCTCTAACACAGTACTTACCTAGCTCTGTACATACCTCTAACACAGTGCTTACCTAGCTCTGTTCATACTTCTAACACAGTCCTTACCTTGCTCTGTTCATACCTTGAGCACAGTCCTTTCCTTGCCCTGTACATACTCTAACACAGTCCTTTCCTGGCTCTGTACATACCTATAGCACAGTCCTTACCTATCTCTGTACATACCTATAGCGCAGCCCTAATCAAGCTCTGTACATACCTATAGCACAGCACTTATCAAGCTCTGTACATATCTCTAACACAGTGCTTACCTAGCTCTGTACATACCTCTAACACAGTGCTTAACTAGCTTTGTACATACTTCTAACACAGTCCTTACCTAACTCTGTACATACCTATAGCACAGCCCTTACCTAGCTCTGTACATACCTGAAACACAGTCCTTACCTAGCTCTGTACATATCTCTAACACAGTGCTTACCTAGCGCTGTACATACCTCTAACACAGCCTTTACCTAGCTCTTTACATACCTATAGCACAGCCCTTATCTAGCTCTGTACATACTTCTAACACAGTCCTTACCTAGCTCTGTACATACCTCTAACACAGCCTTTACCTAGCTCTTTACATACCTAAAGCACAGCCCTTATCTAGCTCTGTACATACTTCTAACACAGTCCTTAACTAGCTCTGTACATACTTCTAACACAGTCCTTACCTAACTCTGTACATACCTATAGCACAGCCCTTACTGAGCTCTGTACATACCTGAAACACAGTCCTTACCTAGCTCTGTACATACAGCTAACACAGTCGTTACCTAGCTCTGTACATACAGCTAACACAGTCCTTACCTAGCTCTGTACATACCTCTAACACAGTCCTGAACTAGCTCTGTACATACGTCTAACACAACCCTTAGCTAGCTCTGTATATACAGTGCCTTGCGAAAGTATTCGGCCCCCTTGAACTTTGCGACCTTTTGCCACATTTCAGGCTTCAAACATAAAGATATAAAACTGTATTTTTTTGTGAAGAATCAACAACACAACAACATTTATTGGATATTTCAAACTTTTTTAACAAACCAAAAACTGAAAAATTGGGCGTGCAAAATTATTCAGCCCCTTTACTTTCAGTGCAGCAAACTCTCTCCAGAAGTTCAGTGAGGATCTCTGAATGATCCAATGTTGACCTAAATGACTAATGATGATAAATACAATCCACCTGTGTGTAATCAATTCTCCGTATAAATGCACCTGCACTGTGATAGTCTCAGAGGTCCGTTAAAAGCGCAGAGAGCATCATGAAGAACAAGGAACACACCAGGCAGGTCCGAGATACTGTTGTGAAGAAGTTTAAAGCCGGATTTGGATACAAAAAGATTTCCCAAGCTTTAAACATCCCAAGGAGCACTGTGCAAGCGATAATATTGAAATGGAAGGAGTATCAGACCACTGCAAATCTACCAAGACCTGGCCGTCCCTCTAAACTTTCAGCTCATACAAGGAGAAGACTGATCAGAGATGCAGCCAAGAGGCCCATGATCATTCTGGATGAACTGCAGAGATCTACAGCTGAGGTGGGAGACTCTGTCCATAGGACAACAATCAGTCGTATATTGCACAAATCTGGCCTTTCTGGAAGAGTGGCAAGAAGAAAGCCATTTCTTAAAGATATCCATAAAAAGTGTCATTTAAAGTTTGCCACAAGCCACCTGGGAGACACACCAAACATGTGGAAGAAGGTGCTCTGGTCAGATGAAACCAAAATTGAACTTTTTGGCAACAATGCAAAATGTTATGTTTGGCGTAAAAGCAACACAGCTGAACACACCATCCCCACTGTCAAACATGGTGGTGGCAGCATCATGGTTTGGGCCTGCTTTTCTTCAGCAGGGACAGGGAAGATGGTTAAAATTGATGGGAAGATGGATGGAGCCAAATACAGGACCATTCTGGAAGAAAACCTGATGGAGTCTGCAAAAGATCTGAGACTGGGATGGAGATTTGTCTTCCAACAACACAATGATCCAAAACATAAAGCAAAATCTACAATGGAATGGTTCAAAAATAAACATATCCAGGTGTTAGAATGGCCAAGTCAAAGTCCAGACCTGAATCCAATCGAGAATCTGTGGAATGAACTGAAAACTGCTGTTCACAAATGCTCTCCATCCAACCTCACTGAGCTCGAGCTGTTTTGCAAGGAGCAATGGGAAAAAATTTCAGTCTCTCGATGTGCAAAACTGATAGAGACATACCCCAAGCGACTTACAGCTGTAATCGCAGCAAAAGGTGGCGCTACAAAGTATTAACTTAAGGGGGCTGAATAATTTTGCACGCCCAATTTTTCAGTTTTTGATTTGTTAAAAAAGTTTGAAATATCCAATAAATGTTGTTCCACTTCATGATTGTGTCCCACTTGTTGTTGATTCTTCACAAAAAAATACAGTTTTATATCTTTATGTTTGAAGGCTGAAATGTGGCAAAAGGTCGCAAAGTTCAAGGGGGCCGAATACTTTCGCAAGGCACTGTACATATAGCACAGCCCTTACCTAGCTCTGGAAATACCTATAGCACAACCCTTATCTAGCTCTGTACATACTTCTAACACAGTCCTTACCTAACTCTGTACAAACCTATAGCACAGCCCTTACTGAGCTCTGTACATACCTGAAACATAGTCCTTATCTAGCTCTGTACATACTTCTAACACAGTCCTTACCTAACTCTGTACAAACCTATAGCACAGCCCTTACTGAGCTCTGTACATACCTGAAACATAGTCCTTACCTAGCTCTGTACATACCTATAACACAGTCCTGAACTAGCTCTGTACATACAGCTAACACAGTCCTTACCTAGCTCTGTACATATCTCTTACACAGTCCTGAACTAGCTCTGTACATACATCTAACACACCCTTAGCTAGCTCTGTATATACCTGCAGCACAGCCCTTTCTAGCTCTGTTCATACCTAAAGCACAGTCCTTATTTAGCTCTGGAAATACCTAGAGCACAGTTCTTATCTAGCTCTGTTCATACCTAAAGCGCAGCCCTTATCTAGCTCTGTTCATACCTGCAGCACAGCCCTTATCTAGCTCTGTTCATACCTAAAGCACAGCCCTTATCTAGCTCTGGAAATACCTAGAGCACAGTCCTTATCTAGCTCTGTTCATACCTAAAGCACAGCCCTTATCTAGCTCTGTTCATACCTAAAGCACAGCCCTTATCTAGCTCTGTTCATACCTAAAGCCCAGCCCTTATCTAGCTCTGGAAATACCTAGAGCACAGTCCTTATCTAGCTCTGTACATACCTATAGCACAGTGCTTAACTAGCTCTGTACATACTTCTAACACAGTCCTTACCTAGCTCTGTACATACCTATAGCACAGCCCTTACTGAGCTCTGTACATACCTGAAACACAGTCCTTACCTAGCTCTGTACATATCTCTAACACAGTGCTTACCTAGCTCTGTACATACCTCTAACACAGCCTTTACCTAGCTCTGTACATACCTATAGCACAGCCCTTTTCTAGCTCTGTACATACTTCTAACACAGTCCTTACCTAGCTCTGTACATATCTCTTACACAGTCCTGAACTAGCTCTGTACATACATCTAACACACCCTTAGCTAGCTCTGTACATATCTCTTACACAGTCCTGAACTAGCTCTGTACATACAGCTAACACAGTCCTTACCTAGCTCTGTACATACAGCTAACACAGTCCTTACCTAGCTCTGTACATATCTCTTACACAGTCCTGAACTAGCTCTGTACATACATCTAACACACCCTTAGCTAGCTCTGTATATACCTGCAGCACAGCCCTTTCTAGCTCTGGAAATTCCTAAAGCACAGTTCTTATCTAGCCCTGTTCATACCTAAAGCACAGCCCTTATCTAGCTCTGTTCATACCTAAAGCACAGCCCTTATCTAGCTCTGGAAATACCTAGAGCACAGTCCTTATCTAGCTCTGTACATACCTATAGCACAGTGCTTAACTAGCTCTGTACATACTTCTAACACAGTCCTTACCTAGCTCTGTACATACCTCTAACACAGTGCTTAACTAGCTCTGTACATACTTCTAACACAGTCCTTACCTAACTCTTTACATACCTATAGCACAGCCCTTACTGAGCTCTGTACATACCTGAAACACAGTCCTTACCTAGCTCTGTACATATCTCTAACACAGTGCTTACCTAGCTCTGTACATACCTCTAACACAGCATTTACCTAGCTCTGTACATACCTATAGCACAGCCCTTATCTAGCTCTGTACATACCTATAGCACAGCCCTTATCTAGCTCTGTTCATACCTAAAGCACAGCCCTTATCTAGCTCTGTTCATACCTAAAGCACAGCCCTTATCTAGCTTTGGATATACATAGAGCACAGCTCTTATCTAGCTATGGATATACATAGAGCACAGCCCTTATCTAGCTCTGTTCATACCTAGAGCACAGACCTTATCTTGCTCTGGATATACATAGAGCACAGCCATTATCTAGCTCTGTTCATACCTAGAGCACAGCCCTTATCTTGCTCTGGAAATACCTAGAGCACAGCCATTATCTAGCTCTGTTCATACCTAGAGCACAGTCCTTATCTTGCTCTGGAAATACCTAGAGCACAGCCATTATCTAGCTCTGTTCATACCTAGAGCACAGTCCTTATCTTGCTCTGGAAATACCTAGAGTACAGTCCTTATCTTGCTCTGGAAATACCTAGAGCACAGCCATTATCTAGCTCTGTTCATACCTAGAGCACAGTCCTTATCTTGCTCTGGAAATACCTAGAGCACAGCCATTATCTAGCTCTGTTCATACCTAGAGCACAGTCCTTATCTTGCTCTGGAAATACCTAGAGCACAGCCATTATCTAGCTCTGTTCATACCTAGAGCACAGTCCTTATCTTGCTCTGGAAATACCTAGAGCACAGCCATTATCTAGCTCTGTTCATACCTAGAGCACAGTCCTTATCTTGCTCTGGAAATACCTAGAGTACAGTCCTTATCTTGCTCTGGAAATACCTAGAGCACAGCCATTATCTAGCTCTGTTCATACCTAGAGCACAGTCCTTATCTTGCTCTGGAAAGCCCTCCAGCAGCATTGCACTGTAATAGCATCAACTATAGCACAGCCCTTAGCCTCCACCAGTGTTGTTCCCATCCTGGGTCATTTTCACTAGGAACCAAATGGGAGCAAACGGGCTGAGACAGGGAGTGACCAACCTGAATTTGCCCAATAACTAAACCCTTGTATGGGGATACACTAATGAATTCAACCCTGGCCTGTCTCTTCCAGTGTGAGCTGTAGGGGACCACTGCTACTGCTGAGTTTATGGATGTATGTATGCCGGGCTGGGCTGTCCTGTCGTCACTGGAGAGTCACGCAGGACAGGAGTGTAACAGGAGCCCCCGCAAGAGGTCAGAGGTCACATTTCCTGTTTCCTGTTTATGCTAGGTCATCAGAGGGTCATAGACCTTCTCAGTTTCTCTTCTGCCTTTTGTTTGGGGGGGTGGGGGTCATCCCGTCTGAACCTGTTAGTATTACCTCTATCTGTTTCTCTCTCTCTCTTTCTCTCGCTCTCTCTCTTTCTCCGTCTGTCTTGCTTTCTCTCTTTCTCTCTTCCTCTCTCTCTCTACCCTCTAGACTTGTCAGTGTTAGAATACTGTCTGCCTCTCATCTCTGTCTCTACGCCCCGACCCCCCTCCTCATCCCCCACCCCCCTCCCTTGCTGCTGCTTCAGTGGCAATGTAATAGCCCCAGTTCCATGGGAGGCTTGAGTTAACACAGGGCCTGTCCTCCCTCTCTCACCCTCTTGTCCTCCCTCACGCTCTCGTTCTCCATTTCCTCTCCCTCTCGTGCCCGGCCTGGCTCCCAGTAGGTGTGGAGGATCATGGGACCTGTGGTGACGATCTGCTGATGCAAGGCAGGAGGGTCTCCCGGCAACCACATGACTCTGGGAATCACAGCGATAACGTGTTAAGAAGAGGAGCACCAGAGAAGAAGGGCTTGTCTGAGAGCACTAATCTGATTTAGCAGCCAGCAGACTTGGCAGGAAGGGGACTATTTTAACCATTAGACGCCATGGACACAATCGGACACATTCACAGAAACATGTTTCATTTGGTTAGGAAAAAAAACATTGGGAATAACATATGAAATCACTCACCAAAAGAGATATTCATAATGCACTTTTCCCCTCAGATACTTTTTGCTAGAACATCAATACCAGTGTTTTTCTACAGTTTTAATACAGGACCATTCCACACCATCATAGCTCAAAAACATGTTTGATATCTTAGATTGTTCTGGCAATTCTCACATAGTAACTTCCAAATCAAAAAGGGTACTTTTGAGATATTCATATTTTTTATGTTAAATAAATGTGATAAACTCATTTTAAAAGCATTTCAAACATCCTTCCTCCCAATGAGGTTTCTATGTGAGAATTATCTGAACAATCTGAGATACCACAGTGTTTTGGAGCCACGCTGGCATGGAATCGCCCTACAGGTTGTTGACGTCATTTGTTGTTTTTCTGACTAAAGTCATTATTCGATGGGACAGAAAAAGGGATCCAGAGAAAATCTGAAAGTCCGTTCAAATTTCAATCCTAACTGGAAAAATCTGGAAATACTTGTGAACATTGTCCGA
The DNA here is from genome assembly GCF_057628025.1 of Oncorhynchus mykiss. Classification (NCBI taxonomy): domain Eukaryota; kingdom Metazoa; phylum Chordata; class Actinopteri; order Salmoniformes; family Salmonidae; genus Oncorhynchus; species Oncorhynchus mykiss. Next base: position 17,835,541 of record NC_143046.1, on the reverse strand, counting down.
AATGTGGGGCGGGCACACACCCAGTTTAACACAGAACTTGAGAGCTGAGCTACAGCTCCTCTCCTCTCCTTGGAGTTCTGTACCAGCTGGAATTAAAGGTAGGAAATGAATCTTGTCTGAATCCAGTGTCTGGGACCCGACTGGCCTTGCGTGACAGACACTGCCGCAGACAGATAGAGGGAGACGGGAGACAGAGGGAGGTAGAAAAAGAAGAATGAATGAGCACAGGCTCCCCTCCCCTCTCATGCTTCAAATTCAATAAAAGTTGAGTAATGCGTTGGGGAAAGGAGAGATGAGCGGGTGGGACTCACTGCTGGGCAGACATGCAAGCAGACTGTCGTCCAGACGCCTCCCTGCCTTTCTGTCTCCCTGCCTTTCTGTCTCCCTTTCTCTCTGTCGCTCTGTCTCCCTGTCTCTCTGCCTTTCTGTCTCCCTTTCTCTCTGTGGCTTTGTCTCCCTGTTTCTCTGCCTTTCTGTCTCCCTTTCTCTCTGTGGCTCTGTCTCCCTGCCTTTCTGTCTCTCTGTCTCCCTGCCTTTCTGTCTCCCTTTCTCTCTGTCGCCCTGTCTCTGCCTTTCTGTCTCTCTGTCTCCCTGCCTTTCTGTCTCCCTGTTTCTCTGCCTTTCTGTCTCTCTGTCTCCCTGCCTTTCTGTCTCCCTTTCTCTCTGTCTCTCGGTCTCCCGGTCTCCCTGTCTCCCTGGCTCTGTCTCCCTGCCTTTCTGTCTCTCTGTCTCCCTGCCTTTCTGTCTCCCTTTCTCTCTGTCGCTCTGTCTCCCTGTCTCTCTGCCTTTCTGTCTCCTTTTCTCTCTGTCGCTCTGTCTCCCTGTCTCTCTGCCTTTCTGTCTCCCTTTCGCTCTGTCTCCCTGTCTCTCTGCCTTTCTGTCTCCCTTTCTCTCTGTGGCTCTCTGTCGCCTTGTCTCCCTGCCTTTCTGTCTCTCAGTCTCTGCCTTTTTGACTTTCTGCATTTCTGCCTTTCTGTTTCTTTGTCTCCCTATTGCTCTGCCTTTCTGTCTCTCGGTCTCCCTGTCTCTCTGCCTTTCTGTCTCCTTTTCTCTCTGTCACACTGACTCCCTCTCTCAGTCTCTCTACCTTTCTGCGTGTCTGTTTCTCTGTCTCCCAGTCTCTCTGCCTTTCTCTCTCTGTCTCTATGTCTCCCTCTGTCTCTGCCTTTCTGTCTCCCTTTCTCCCTGTTTCTCTGCCTCCCTTTCTCTTTGCCTTTCTGTCTCTCTGTCTCCCTCTGTCTCTCTGTCTCTCTCTGTCTCTCTGTCTCCCTCTGTCTCTGCCTTTCTGTCTCTCTGTTTCTCTGTCTCTCTGTCTCCCTCTGTCTCTCTGTCTCCCTCTGTCTCTGCCTCTCTTTCTCTTTGCCTTTCTGTCTCTCTGTCTCTGTCTCTCTGTCTCTCTGCCTTTCTGCGTTTCTGTTTCTCTGTCTCCCAGTCTCTCTGCCTTTCTCTCTCTGTCTCTCTGTCTCCCTCTGTCTCTCTGTCTCGCTCTGTCTCTGCCTTTCTGTCTCCCTTTCTCCCTGTTTCTCTGCCTCCCTTTCTCTTTGCCTTTCTGTCTCTTTGTCTCCTTGCCTTTATGTCTCACTGTCTCTCTGCCTTTCTGTCTCCCTGCGTCTCTGCCTGCTGAGGAGATGACTCACCCTGTGGAAATGTGTCTCCTGTCATCATTCTCTCTATCTCTCTCTCATTCACTCTTTTTATCCTTCATTTTGCACTATTGCACTATTCACTGCACACACCTCACTGCTTCTAACTAGCCAATCGATATAAAATATGAACACAACTTGCAACAATTTCAATGATTTTACTGAATTACAGTTCTTCAGTCAATTTAAATAAATTCATTGGTCCCTAATCTATGGATTTCACATGCCTGGGCAGGGGCGCAGCCATGGTTGGGTCTGGGAGGGCATAGGCCCACCCACTTGGGATGGAGGCCCACCCATTGGGGAGCCAGGCCCAGCCAATCAGAATGAGTTTTTCCCACAAAGGGGCTTTATTATAGACATAACTTTTTTTTTACATTTACATTTTAGTCATTTACAATTTACAGTTAGTGCATTTATCTCCAGATAACTAGGTGGGACAACCACATCATTTATCTCCAGATAACTAGGTGGGACAACCACATCATTTATCTCCAGATAACTAGGTGGGACAACCACATCATTTATCTCCAGATAACTAGGTGGGACAACCACATCATTTATCTCCAGATAACTAGGTGGGACAACCACATCATTCATCTCCAGATAACTAGGTGGGACAACCACATAATTTATCTCCAGATAACTAGGTGGGACAACCACATAATTTATCTCCAGATAACTAGGTGGGACAACCACATCATTTATCTCCAGATAACTAGGTGGGACAACCACATCATTTATCTCCAGATAACTAGGTGGGACAACCACATCATTTATCTCCAGATAACTAGGTGGGACAACCACATCATTTATCTCCAGATAACTAGGTGGGACAACCACATCATTTATCTCCAGATAACTAGGTGGAACAACCACATCATTTATCTCCAGATAACTAGGTGGGACAACCACATCATTTATCTCCAGATAACTAGGTGGGACAACCACATCATTTATCTCCAGATAGCTAGGTGGGACAACCACATCATTTATCTCCAGATAGCTAGGTGGGACAGCCACATAATTTATCTCCAGATAGCTAGGTGGGACAACCACATCATATATCTCCAGATAACTAGGTGGGACAACCACATCATTCATCTTCAGATAACTAGGTGGGACAACCACATCATTCATCTCCAGATAACTAGGTGGGACAACCACATAATTCATCTACAGATAGCTAGGTGGGACAACCACATCATTCATCTCCAGATAACTAGGTGGGACAACCACATCATTCATCTCCAGATAGCTAGGTGGGACAACCACATCATTCATCTCCAGATAACTAGGTGGGACAACCACATCATTCATCTCCAGATAGCTAGGTGGGACAACCACATCATTTATCTCCAGATAACTAGGTGGGACAACCACATCATTCATCTCCAGATAACTAGGTGGGACAACCACATCATTCATCTCCAGATAACTAGGTGGGACAACCACATCATTCATTTCCAGATAGCTAGGTGGGACAACCACATCATATATCTCCAGATAACTAGGTGGGACAACCAGATCAGATATCTCCAGATAACTAGGTGGGACAACCACATCATTCATCTCCAGATAACTAGGTGGGACAACCACTTCACTGGCATAGAAAGTACACTTTTCATCAATAACATAGCTATCAGTAGAGTAGGGGGGTCGAGGTGAGGAGAAGGATTATTTAAGATACTGTTTGAAGCCGTAGGGTTTCAGATATTTTCAGAAGATGGGCAGGGACACTACTGTTCTAGCTTCAGGAGGAAGCTGGTTCCACCATTGGGGTGCTGGGATAGAGAAGAGCTTGGACTCGGCTGAGTGGGAGCTGCTCTCCAGTAGGGGTGGGAGGGCCAAGAGACTTGAGGTGGGTGTAGGGTTTGAGCATAGCCTGAAGGTAGGGAGGGGCAGTTCCTCTTGCTGTTCCTTAGGTAAGCACCATGGTGTTGGGAGTGGATGTGAGCTTCGACTGGAAGCCAGTGGAGTGAGTGGAGGAGCAGGGTGACATGAGAGAACTTTGGAAGGTTGAAAACCAGGTGGGCTGCAGCGTTCTGGATAAGTTGCAGGGGTTTGATGGCACAAGCGAGGAGCACCGCCAACAGAGAGTTGCAGTCGTCCAGACGGGAGGTGACAAGTGCCTGGATTAGGACCTGCACCGCTTCCTGTGTGAGGTAGGGTCGTACTCTACAGATGTTGTCCAGGGTCACACCAAGGTTCTTTCCACTCTGGGAGGGCGACACTGTTGAGTTGTCAACTGTGATGGAAAGCTCTTTGAGCAGGCAGGCCTTCCCCGGGAGGAAGAGCAGCTCTGTCTTGTTGAGCTTGAGGTGGTGGGTCGACATCCAAGTTGAGATATCTGCCAGGCATGCAGAGATGCGTATCGTCACCTGGGTGTCAGAAGGGGGGAAGGAGTTGAGTGGCATCCGCATAGCAATGATAGGAGAGACCATCTGAAGATATGACAGAGTGACTTGGTGTATAGAGAAGAGGAGAGGGCCTAGAACCAAGCCCTGGGGGACACCAGTAGTAAGAGTACGTGGTGCAAACACAGATCCTCTCCACGTTACCTTATAGGAGTGGCCTGCCAGGTAGTATGCAATCCAAGAGTGTGCAGCACCTGAGACGCCCTGAGAGGGTGGAGACGAGGATCTGATGGTTCACGGTGTCGAAGGCAGATCTAGGATGAGAACAGAGGAGAGAGAGTGAGCTTCGGCAGTATGGAGAGCATCTGTAACACAGAGGAGAGCAGTCCCGGTTGAGTGACCCGTCTTGACTGGTTAGGGTCAAGAAGATCGTTCTGAGAGAGATAACGAGAAAGTTGATCAGAGACAGTACGCTCAAGTAGGAGTAGGAGTCAGCCAGTGGATAGGGATGAGGGAAAGGAGGAATGGAGGAAGGTCTCCAGAGACCTTAAAGACAGATAAAGACAAACAAATTATACTTATCACTCCTGGAGATATCAGTAGTCCACTATCAGGAGTGAGGCCGGTTGGATGTACTGCCAAATTCTCTTAAACGACATTGGAGGTGGCTAATGGTAGAGAAATTGACATTCAATTTTCTGGCAACAGCTCTGTTGGACATTCCTGCTGTCAGCATGTCAATTGCATGCTCCCTCAATGTGATGCATCTGTGGCATTGTGTTGGATGACAAAACTGCACATCATTACAAGATACACCTGTGTAATGATCATGCTGTTTAATCAGCTTCTTGATATGCCACACCAGTCAAGTGGATGGATTATCTTGGCAAAGGAGAAATTCTCACTAACAGATATGTAAACAAATTTGTGCACAACATTTGAGAGAAATTAGCTTTTTGTGCATATTATTTCAGCTCATGAAACATGGGACCAATGCTTTTCTATTTTTGTTCATTGTATAATTATGACTATTTGCTACATGACGGGAGGAGAGTATTATAGAATTAGTACTACTTTGGCATGTTGAATCATCCATGTTACGGGTCCTGGTCAAAAGCAGTTCACTAAATAGGTAATAGGGAGCTATTTGGGACGCACACCCTGTCTGCTCCACAGAGATCCAGCCACACCCTGTCTGCTCCACAGAGATCCAGCCACACCCTGTCTGCTCCACAGAGATCCAGCCACACCCTGTCTGCTCCACAGAGATCCAGCCACACCCTGTTTGCACCACAGAGATCCAGCCACACCCTGTCTGCTACACAGAGATCCAGCCACACCCTGTCTACAAACAGACAACATCTGTAGAATAACTGATACAAACATTCTCAGCAGATTCCGTCTGGCCTTAGTCATCACCCACAAGTCCAGACATGTCCTCTGCTCTGCTTTCCTGTTTTCCCTTCTCCCCTCCTCTCCTTTCATCTGTTCCCTATGTTCTCCTCTATTATCCCCTCCTCTCCCCTCTCCTCCTCCCCTCT
>NC_143046.1:16647500-16660000 GCF_057628025.1 Oncorhynchus mykiss | reverse complement strand
TACAAAAACATCCCACAAAAAGACTTAAACCAGAACCAATTAGAAATTAAAGAAAAATTGAACATCCTGGAATCAGTCATTAAAAACAACCAAAATCCATTAGATTACCCAATAACCCAACAAGAACTAAATGAAAAGCTAAAATCTATTAAATCAAAAAAGGCTTGTGGTGTAGACAACATCAGAAATGAAATGCTGAAAAACAGCACACCTGAGTTGCAAAATGCTGTGCTTAAATTGTTCAACATGGTTTTAACTTCTGGCTGCTTCCCTGATGTCTGGAACCAGGGGCTCATCTCCCCTATCCACAAAAGTGGAGACAAATCAGACCCCAATAATTACAGGGGAATTTGCGTCAACAGTAACTTGGGAAAGATTTTCTGTAGCATTTTGAATTCAAGAATTCAAACCTTTCTTCAAGAAAAAAATGTAATAAGTAAATGTCAAATTGGCTTTCTCCCTAACCATCGCACTACTGACCATATATACACCTTACACACACTAATTAATAAACACGTCCACCAAAAAAAAGAGGGCAAAATCTTTGCTTGCTTTATTGACTTTAAAAAAGCATTTGATTCGATTTGGCACGAAGGGCTATTCTACAAAATTCTACAAAGTGGGCTTGGTGGTAAGGTGTATGACTTAATAAAATGTATGTACACAGAAAATAAGTGTGCAATAAAAATCAAAAACCAAAGAACAGAATTTTTTTCACAATGTCGAGGTGTGAGACAAGGCTGCAATTTGAGTCCAAATCTTTTCAACATTTATATCAATGAATTAGCAGACATGTTGGACCAATCTCCAGCCCCAGGACTCACACTATTTGACACAGAGGTGAAATACCTGCTATATGCTGATGACTTGGTACTTCTATCACCAACCAAAGAAGGTCTTCAACAAAACATTAATATTCTGGAGCAATATTGCCATAATTGGGCCCTGGCAGTAAATTTCCAAAAAACTAAAATCATGATTTTCCAAAAAAAACCCAGATGTCAGAAACAAAAATGTAAATTCACCCTGAACAACACCTTAATTGAACACACAAAAAATTACACCTACCTTGGTCTGACCATATCTGCATCGGGAAACTTTAATATGGCAGTGAAGGCACTCAAAGAAAAAGCCCGCAGAGCAATGTATGCAATAAAAATGAAATTATTCAAAATCAACATCCCAATTAGAATTTGGACTAAAATATTTGACAGTGTAATCCTACCAATAGCACTTTATGGAAGTGAGGTTTGGGGGCCACTCAATAAACTGGATTTTAAAATGTGGGACAAACATCCAATTGAAACCCTACATGCAGAATTCTGTCGGAAAATTCTACAAGTCCAGAGAAATACACCAACTAATGCATGTAGGGCAGAATTGGGCCGTTTTCCAGTAATAATGAAAATACAGAAAAGATCATTAAAATTTTGGCTACATCTAAATTCAAGTCCAAATTCGAGTCTGCAATTTAAAGCACTTCAAGCCCAAGAGCTGAGCCCAGAAACGAGCCCTCTCAGTCAGCTGGTGTTGGACCTCACCAATCAAGCTGACACCAGCACTGCTTCAAAAGAAAGAATTCCAATAAACAAAATCATGAACCAATCAAAGGAATCATACTTACAATACTGGAAAAACGAAACAAAATCCCAAAGCCGACTAAATTGCTATCTGACCCTAAACAGAGAATATGAATTGGCTGATTATCTCTACTCTGTCAGAGATACGAAGCAGAGACAGATCCTTACCAAGTACAGGCTGAGTGACCACCGATTGGCAATAGAAACCGGCAGACATAAAAAGACATGGCTACCCAAAGAAGAGCGTGTATGTGGTCACTGCATGACAGGGGAGGTAGAGACAGAGATGCACTTTCTCCTTTACTGTGATAAATATTCCTCACAAAGAGATTCATTATTCACAGAAATGACTACATATATTCCACATTTTTACAAATTGAACCCAGAGGAAAAACTAAGAATACTCATGGGCGAAGGAGCAATGGCTCCTCTTGCAGCCAAATATGTATTTTCCTGCCATAGCCTGAGGGACACTGAATAATAACATCTGCATAGTAAACAGTAACTTACTTATTATTACTATTATTGTTATTACTATAATTATTAATGTTTACTGTAGACTGTTACCATTTTATTGTATTTATTTTTGTATTATTATTTACTACCATTTTATATTATTATTTGCTATCATTTACAATTTTGTTACAATGTATATTGTATACATTGTTGCTTTGGCAATATTGACACAATGTTTTTCATGCCAATAAAGCAGCTTGAATTTGAATTTTGAATTTGAATTTGAGAGAGAGAGAGAGAGAGACAGTGATAGAGAGAGAGAGAGAGCCAGTGATCGAGAGAGAGAGCCAGTGATAGAGAGAGAGAGAGAGAGAGAGAGAGACAGTGATAGAGAGAGAGAGAGAGCCAGTGATAGAGAGAGAGAGCCAGTGATAGAGAGAGAGAGAGAGTGATAGAGAGAGAGAGAGCCAGTGATAGAGAGAGAGAGAGAGAGAGAGACAGTGATAGAGAGAGAGAGAGAGCCAGTGATAGAGAGAGAGAGAGAGAGCCAGTGATAGAGAGAGAGAGAGAGAGCCAGTGATAGAGAGAGAGAGAGAGAGAAAGAGAGAGAGAGAGAGAGCCAGTGATATATAGAGAGAGAGAGAGCCAGTGATAGAGAGAGAGAGAGAGAGAGAGCCAGTGATAGAGAGAGAGAGAGACAGTGATAGAGAGAGAGAGCCAGTGATAGAGAGAGAGAGAGAGAGCCAGTGATAGAGAGAGGGAGATAGAGAGCCAGTGATAGAGAGAGAGAGAGACAGTAATAGAGAGAGAGAGAGCCAGTAATAGAGAGAGAGAGCCAGTGATAGAGAGAGAGAGAGAGACAGTGATAGAGAGAGAGAGAGAGAGCCAGTGATAGAGAGAGAGAGCCAGTGATAGAGAGAGAGAGAGAGAGAGAGAGAGAGAGACAGTGATAGAGAGAGAGAGAGAGCCAGTGATAGAGAGAGAGAGCCAGTGATAGAGAGAGAGAGCCAGTGATAGAGAGAGAGAGCCAGTGATAGAGAGAGAGAGAGAGCCAGTGATAGAGAGAGAGAGAGAGAGAGAGAGAGAGACAGTGATAGAGAGAGAGAGAGAGAGAGAGACAGTGATATATATAGAGAGAGAGACAGTGATAGAGAGAGAGAGAGAGAGAGAGAGCCAGTGATAGAGAGAGAGAGAGAGAGAGCCAGTGATAGAGAGAGAGAGAGAGAGAGAGAGAGAGAGAGACAGTGATAGAGAGAGAGAGAGAGAGAGCCAGTGATAGAGAGAGAGAGAGAGAGAGAGAGAGAGAGCGAGAGAGACAGTGATAGAGAGGATGGGATAAAAAAAACATGTCCTCTGTGGGCAAAGGAGAATCTCGAGCTGATGCACGATGAGAGAAGCTGATACTCGATGAGAGAAGCTGATACACGACGAGAGAAGCTGATACACGATGAGAGAAGCTGATACGCGATGAGAGAAGCTGATACGCGATGAGAGAAGCTGATACATAATGTGAGAAGATGATAATGGAACCAGATACCTGCTGGTATCCTTAGAGATTGTCAGTTTTACGTGATTTTTGGCTTTGCTTCTGAATATGACATCTTTACCTATACCTTAGCCAAATAGATTTAAACTCAGTTTTTCAAAACTCCTGACATTTAATTATTTTAAAAATCCCTGTCTTGGGTCAGTTAGGATCACCACTTTATTTTAAGAATGTGAAATAATAGTAGAGAGAATTATATATTTCAGCGTATATTTCTTTCATCACAGTCCCAGTGGGTCAGAAGTTTACATACACTCAATTGGTATTTGGTAGAATTGCCTTTAAATTGTTTGACTTGGGTCAAACATTTCGGGTAGCCTTCCACAAACTTCCCACAATAAATTGGGTGAATTTTGGCCCGTTGCTCCTGACAGAGCTGGTGTAACTGAGTCAGGTTTGTAGGCCTCCTTGCTCGCACACGCTTTTTCAGTTCTTCCCACAAATTCTCTATAGGATTGAGGTCAGAGCTTTGTGATTGCCACTCCAATACCTTGACTTTTTTGTCCTTGACTTTCCTTGACTTTGTTGCCATTTTATAATAACTTTAGAATTATGCTTGGGGTCATTGTCTGTTTGGAAGACCCATTTGCGACCAAGCTTTAACTTCCTGACTGATGTCTAGAGATGTTGCTTCAATATATCCACATAATTTTCTTTCCTCATGATGTCATCTATTTTTTGAAGTGCACCAGTCCCTCCTGCAGCAAAGCATCCTCACAAAATGATGCTTCCATCCCCTGTTCTTCACGGTTGGGATGGTGTTCTTCAGCTTGCAAGCCTCCCCTTTTTCCTATGAAACAAAACGATGGTCATTATGGCCAAACAGTTCATATGATCTTTGTCCCCATGTACAGTGCCTTGCGAAAGTATTCGGCCCCCTTGAACTTTGCGACCTTTTGCCACATTTCAGGCTTCAAACAAGATATAAAACTGTATTTTTTTGTGAAGAATCAACAACAAGTGGGACACAATCATGAAGTGGAACGACATTTATTGGATATTTCAAACTTTTTTAACAAATCAAAAACTGAAAAATTGGCCGTGCAAAATGATTCAGCCCCCTCAAGTTAATACTTTGTAGCGCCACCTTTTGCTGCGATTACAGCTGTAAGTCGCTTGGGGTATGTCTCTATCAGTTTTGCACATCGAGAGACTGAATTTTTTTCCCATTCCTCCTTGCAAAACAGCTCGAGCTCAGTGAGGTTGGATGGAGAGCATTTGTGAACAGCAGTTTTCAGTTCTTTCCACAGATTCTCGATTGGATTCAGGTCTGGACTTTGACTTGGCCATTCTAACACCTGGATATGTTTATTTTTGAACCATTCCATTGTAGATTTTGCTTTATGTTTTGGATCATTGTCTTGTTGGAAGACAAATCTCCGTCCCAGTCTCAGGTCTTTTGCAGACTCCATCAGGTTTTCTTCCAGAATGGTCCTGTATTTGGCTCCATCCATCTTCCCATCAATTTTAACCATCTTCCCTGTCCCTTCTGAAGAAAAGCAGGCCCAAACCATGATGCTACCACCACCATGTTTGACAGTGGGGATGGTGTGTTCAGGGTGATGAGCTGTGTTTCTTTTACGCCAAACATAACGTTTTGCATTGTTGCCAAAAAGTTCAATTTTGGTTTCATCTGACCAGAGCACCTTCTTCCACATGTTTGGTGTGTCTCCCAGGTGGCTTGTGGCAAACTTTAACTGACACTTTTTATGGATATCTTTAAGAAACGGCTTTCTTCTTGCCACTCTTCCATAAAGGCCAGATTTGTGCAATATACGACTGATTGTTGTCCTATGGACAGAGTCTCCCACCTCAGCTGTAGATCTCTGCAGTTCATCCAGAGTGATCATGGGCCTCTTGGCTGCATCTCTGATCAGTCTTCTCCTTGTATGAGCTGAAAGTTTAGAGGGACAGCCAGGTCTTGGTAGATTTGCAGTGGTCTGATACTCCTTCCATTTCAATATTATCGCTTGCACAGTGCTCCTTGGGATGTTTAAAGCTTGGGAAATATTTTTGTATCCAAATCCGGCTTTAAACTTCTTCACAACAGTATCTCGGACCTGCCTGGTGTGTTCCTTGTTCTTCATGATGCGTCCTTTCAGGTTATGTTGATATAGGACTCGTTTTACTGTGGATATAGATACCTTTGTACCTGTTTCCTCCAGCATCTTCACAAGGTCCTTTGCTGTTGTTCTGGGATTGATTTGCACTTTTCGGCACCAAAGTACATTCATCTCTGGGAGACAGAACGCGTCTCTTTCCTGAGCGGTATGACGTGGTGGTCACTGCGTGGTCACATGGTGTTTATACTTGCGTACTATTGTTTGTACAGATGAACATGGTACCTTCAGGCATTTGGAAATTTCTCCCAAGGATGAACCAGTGGAGATCTACATGTAGTTTTTTGAGGTCTTGGCTGATTTATTTAGATTTTCCCATGATGTCAAGCAAAGAGGCACTGAGTTTGAAGGTAGGCCTTGAAATACATTCACAGGTACTCTACCAATTGACTCAAATTTTGTAAATTAGCCTATTAGAAGCTTCTAAAGCCATGACATACATTTCTGGAATATTCCAAGCTGTTTAAAGGCACAGTCAACTTAGTGTATGTACACTTCTGACCCACTGGAATTGTGATACAGTGAATTATAAGTGAAATAATCTGTCTGTAAACAATTGTTGGAAAAATGACTTGTGTCATGCACAAAGTAGATGTCCTAACCGACTTGCCAAAACCATAGTTTGTTTAACAAGGAGCATATTAGTAACAGTACCATATAAGTTACAGTAGATACATAGAAGTTACAGTAGCTGCATATAGGTTGCAGTAGATACACAGAAGTTGCATTAGCTACATATTAGTTACAGGAGCTTCTAATTTACATTAGCCACATATAAGTTACATTAGCTACAAATAAGTAACAGGAGATACATATACTTTAAAGTAGCTACATATAAGTAACAGGAGTTACATATAAGTAACAGGAGTTACATATAAGTAACAGGAGATACATATAAGTTACAGTAGCTACATATAAGTTGCAGTAGCATGTAGATACAGTAGATACATGTAAGTTACAGTAGCTAAATATAAATTACTGTAGATGCATATAAGTTAAAGTAGATACAATAAGTTACAGTAGCATATGTTACAGTAGCAAATAAATCACTGTAGCTACATATAAGTTACAGTAGCTACATATTAGTTACAGTAGCAAATAAGTCACAGTAGAATATAAGTTACAGTAGCTACATACAAGTTAAAGTAGCAACATATAAGTTACAGTAGCATATATGTCACTGTAGCTACGTATAAGTTACAGTAGATACATTTAACTTATCATAGATGCATATAAGTTACAGTAGATACATAGAAATCACATTAGCATATACGTTACAGTCGCTACACAAAGGTTACAGTAGCTACATAAAAGTTACAGTAGCTCCATATATGTTACAGTAGCATGTAAGTTACTGTAGATACATGTAAGTTACAGGAGCTACATATCAGTTACAGTAGCATATTTTTCACAGTAGCTCAATATAACTTACTGTAGATGCATATAAGTTAAAGTAGATACATATAAGTTACAGTAGCTTTATATAAGTTACAGTAGCTTATATGTATACAGTATACAGTGTATAAGTCACTGTAGCTACATATGAGATACAGTAGATACATAGAAGTTACAGTAGCATATAAGTCACTGTAGCTACATATGAGATACAGTAGATACATAGAAGTTACAGTAGCATATGATTTACAGTAGCTACATATACATTACAGTAGCTACATATAAGTTACAGTAGATACATATGTGTTCCAGTAGCAACATATAAGTTACAGTAGCATATACGTTACAGTAGCATAGAAGTTACAGTAGCTGCATATTAGCTACAGTAGCTACATATAAGTTACTGTAGAATATAACTTACAGTAGATACATATAAGTTAGAGTAGATACATATAAGTTACTGTAAAATATAAGTGACAGTAGCTACAAATAAGTTACATTAGCATATATGTTACAGGAGCATATAAGTTACAGTAGCTTTATATAAGTTACAGTAGCTTATATGTATACAGTATACAGTGTATAAGTCACTGTAGCTACATATGAGATACAGTAGATACATAGAAGTTACAGTAGCATATAAGTCACTGTAGCTACATATGAGATACAGTAGATACATAGAAGTTACAGTAGCATATGATTTACAGTAGCTACATATACATTACAGTAGCTACATATAAGTTACAGTAGATACATATGTGTTCCAGTAGCAACATATAAGTTACAGTAGCATATACGTTACAGTAGCATAGAAGTTACAGTAGCTGCATATTAGCTACAGTAGCTACATATAAGTTACTGTAGAATATAACTTACAGTAGATACATATAAGTTAGAGTAGATACATATAAGTTACTGTAAAATATAAGTGACAGTAGCTACAAATAAGTTACATTAGCATATATGTTACAGGAGCATATAAGTTACAGTAGATACATATAAGTTACTGTAGCTGCATATAAATTACAGTAGCTACATATAAGTTACAGTATATACATATAAGTTACAGTAGCTACATATAAATTACAGTAGCTACATGTAATTTACAGTAGATACAACTAAGTTACAGTATATACATATAAATTACAGAATCTACATATAAGTTACAGTAGCTACATGTAAATTACAGTAGCATATAAATTACAGTGGATACATAGAAATTACAGTAGCTACATATAGCTAATTCCAATCTGTAATCCATTATTACATTTCGCAGCACTTCGCTTTCAGTTGTTTTCTTCCAAACAGGCAGAATCTGAAAGTTGTGCCCTGAGTAGCCACCTGAGACATCGCCATGGAGACGCAGCTGCAGGAGGAGCCTGCCTGGGAGAGACTAACCACAGCTAGGCCTGCTGGGTGCCTAACACACACACAAACACACCTAGACACACCTAGACACACACACACACACACACACACACACACACACACACACACACACACACACACACACACACACACACACACACACACACACACACACACACACACACACACACACAGACACACACACACACACACACACACACACACAGGACTGGGATGTTAAAAAAATTAGTTGGTGGAGTTTGGTTATAAACCGTTACATCAGCCGTTTCGGGAGGCCGGTTGTGTTTGTCAAGAAGGAAAAATATAGGAGACGTACTGTAAATGTGGGGTGAGGGGGTGGGGGGGGGGGGGGGGGGGGTTCTGAGTGACTGGGCACTAGTAGTACAGATTTATCACTAGTATCGATTAGCCTCAGTCTCTCAACACCACACACACACACACACACACACACACACACACACGCACACACGCGCGCGAGCCGCAGAGCACTGACTCAACAACCGACTGAGAAATTACTGTTTATATACACAGCACCCCATAGTCCTAAATTATATCCTATTGACTTCTCACCTGCAGTCTCACATAAGATACTAACCAGGAAGCTGGATACAAACACACACGCACGCACACACACACACACACACACACACACACACCCAACACACACAAAAGACATACACCTGCAAAAACATTTGCTCTCTGTCACGCTCATGAATTCAGAGAGAAAGATCACACAGAGACAGACAGACACTCACCTGTTCAGAAAATATTTGTATTTTGTAGGTTATTGTAAAATACCAACTTTTCAAATAATAATAATAATATTTTCTTTGATATTCAAATACAGGTCTCAGAAAAACAAATAACATTTGAAGGTATTTGAATATATGCAAGTCATTTGAAAACAAAAATATATATTTATTTGATGGCTGCCAAATATTTGTTTGAGAATCAAAAACTACCACAGTTAGTTGATCATCAGCACATGGTCTGGAAGGCTGTTAGACATGCATCTTAATATAGCTTACAGATTAGAATGAAATACATGAGGTGCTGTGCTTTGGCAAAGTGGGTGGGGTTATATCCTGCCTGACGGGGCCACAGTGTCTCCCGACCCCTCCTGTCTCAGCCTCCAGTATTTATGCTGCAGTAGTTTATGTGTCGGGGGGTTAGGGTCAGTCTGTAAAATATCTGGTCAGTCTGTTATATCTGGAGTATTTCTCCAGTCTTATCCGGTGTCCTGTGTGAATTTAAGTATGCTCTCTCTAATTCTCTCTCTTTTTCTCTCTTTTTCTCTCTTTCTTTCTTTCTCTCTTTCTCTCTTTCTTTCTTTCTCTCTCTCGGAGGACCTGAGCCCTAGGACCATGCCTCAGGACTGCCTGATGACTCCTTGCTGTCCCCAGTCCACCTGGCCGTGCTGCTGCTCCAGTTTCAACTGTTCTGCCTGCGGCTATGGAACCCTGACCTGTTCACCAGACGTGCTACCTGTCCCAGACCTGCTGTTTTCAACACTCTAGAGACAGCAGGAGCGGTAGAGATACTCTGAATGATCGGCTATGAAAAGTCAACTGACATTTACTCCTGAGGTGCTGACCTGTTGCACCCTCGAAAACCACTGTGATTATTATTATTTGACCCTGCTTGTCATCTATGAACATTTGAACATCTTGGCCATGTTCTGTTATAATCTCCACCCGGCACAGCCAGGACTGGCCACCAGCCTGGTTCCTCCCTAGGTTTCTTCCTAGGTTCTGGCCTTTCTAGGGAGTTTTTCCTAGCCACTGTGCTTCTACACCTGCATTGCTTGCTGTTTTGGGGTTTTAGGCTGGGTTTCTGTACAGCACTTTGAGATATGAGCTGATGTAAGAAGGGCTATATAAATACATTTGATTTGATTTGACATGGAATTACCTCAACATTAGAGAAGACCATTTTAGCTGCTTCAAGGTAACTAACACATCTATTTTCCTAATGAGTGACATAAGGTTATACAGTAACACTTGACATCCAGTTCTTATACATGTGTAGTGATTTTGGGATTGTTACAATAGCAAAACTGTTAGATGGGACTTTGGAAATGGCTTTATAGCTGCATAATAATGGAGATATTACATACACTACTGTTTAAACGTTTGGGGTCACTTAGAAATGTCCTTGTTTTTGAAAGAAAAGCTATTTTTTTGTCCATTAAAATAACATAACATTTATCAGAAATACAGTGTATACATTGTTAATGTTGTAAATGACTATTGTAGCTGGAAATAGCAGATTTTTTTATGGAATATCTACATAGGCGTACAGAGGCCAATTATCAGCAACCATCACTCCTGTGTTCCAATGGCAAGTTGTGCTAGCTAATCCAAGTTTATCATTTTAAAAGGCTAATTGATCAATAGAAACCCCTTTTGCAATTATGTTAGCATAGCTGAAAACCTTTGTGCTGATTAAAGAAGCAAGAAAACTGTCTTTCTTCAGACTAGTTGAATATCTGGAGCATCAGAATTTCTGGGTTCGATTACAGGCTCAAAATGGCCAGAAACAAAGAACTTTCTTCTGAAACTCGTCAGTCTATTCTTGTGAAAATCAAATGGCTTTGATTTTCTCTGAAGTATTTTCGGGTATCATTAAATGAATTACAGTTTTCAACCTTTTCAGTGGCATGTTTAAAGAGTCATACAGTAGTTGACCATCACAACTTATTTATACTTCTCTGTACAAAATATAATTGGTCGATTGGTTTGACTTGATTATGTACATCTGTGGCAATAGACATTCAGGAGAATGGATATTTACAGAATATTCAGATAGAAATGTATTGTGCAGATCAAATATGATAGATTGGAATAGTGTAGGACATTGCGTTTGCTGTTCATTCTATTTCTATCTTCAACATGCAGTTCCAGATACAGCCCTGCCATTAGTTGAAGACAGCCAATCCAATCGGTTCTGAAAAGTAGTCACTTCCTGAGATCTGAATTCAAATATTTTTGGAAAGTAGTTGCTTTCTCAGATCTATATTCAAATCGTTTTAAAAAGTAGTTAATTACTGAGATCTGTATTCAAATAGTTTTAAAAAGTAGTTAATTTCTGAGATCTGTATTCAAATAGTTTTAAAAAGTAGTCATTTTTGGTGATCTGTATGCAAACAGCTGTAGTCACCTCCAAAGTAACTGTTCCTTACCCCCCAAAAATATTTACTTTCCACAAAGCATATTGAAAACCATAGTTATCCCAGGTCTAACACACACACACACACACACACACACACACACAGCGGTCTGTATTATTTCCAGGAACAAGGGAACAGAAATAAAAGAGTAAAGAGCGACAGAAGGACTCACCTCCTCCTCCTCCTCCTCCTCTTGTTGGCTGAAAGATACAACAGAGAAGAGAAACATCATGGGAAAACATTCTTTATAATGCAAATATACCTTCTGGCTGGATTGTATACATAATGTATTCAGTTTAATTGAGAATAGATCTTCAAGGTCTTATACTGTATAGTGTACACAGCTCAGGGATTGGACCACTGCGTCATCTGCTCTGCTTCTGACATATGACCTTAGACCTCAGTGATGTCACAAGCTCCATCATGAGCCCTCATCTCTCGGTTGATTTCAAAGCCGATTGGAATAAATGCTGTTATTTTCAGTTCCCCCCCTGCTGCCAGGAATCATGATCCTCCAATACTGAGTAACTTTTAACCTGACAGGCTGGTCGATATGAGGACACCACAGCACCACACTAGCTAGCCAGGGGCAGCACAGCACAGTGGTTCAGTGTGCAACTCGTCTGGAAAGCTATCCATTCAGACAGGAAAATACAGAGGAACACGGGTAAATGGCCAGGGAGAGAAGAGGAAAGAAGAGGCTGGTCTTCTAGAAACCTTGGGTTTCTCCCTCTGTGTTACATTAACCATATTATGGATGACGCTTCATGCACAGAGAAACAAGTCTGTTACTCTTGTATACAAAGAGAGAGAGAGAGAGAGAGATAGACATAGGGATAGGTAGA
>NC_143046.1:16617500-16645000 GCF_057628025.1 Oncorhynchus mykiss | reverse complement strand
AGAGAGAGAGAGAGAGATATGGAGAGGAGGGTGAGCGAGCAAGAGAGAAAGAAAAGGAGGGAGGGCCAACAGAGAGAGGTGAGAGAGAGAGAGAGAGAGAGAGAGAGAGAGAGAGAGAGAGAGAGAGAGAGAGAGAGAGAGAGAGAGAGTAGGCTAGAGAAAACGCATAAGGAGCCACTACATTTCTGGGAACATAAAATAAAAGATGGAGTGTAGCCTACCTTCTCCTGGAAAGGTAAGTAATGAGGTTATGACTGGACAGAGAGAGAGAGATGGAGAGAGAGAGAGAGACAGAGAGAGAAAATAAGAGAGAAAGAGAGAGGGCACAGAGCGGAGGGGAATAGGTGATGTGTACCAGACTTGGTTTTCCACACTGAAAGGATGTACAGATCAGGGTTGAATATATATAATTTGAAAGAAAATGGACAGAAAAGATGAAAAGAAAGTCTTGCTGTGACTGACAATGAGAATATATATATAATTGGTGGTGTGTGGTGTGGTGTGTTAGGGCTGTGTGTGTGTGTGTGTGTGTGTGGTGTGTTAGGGCTGTGTGTGTATGTGTGGAGCAGCTGTGTGTTTCTCTACGGTTGTGGTTAGAATATACCGTAAGACTTAATCCTGCCTTGGCTTCAGAACTGAACAGTGATGCTGAGGATGATTACTATGGTGATGTTTCTGCTGCTGATAAAAACGACAGATCTGTACAATGTATCCAGAATCAATTTGCTCTATTATCTATTATCCTCCATCTCCTCTTGTCTCTCTCCATCTCCTCTCTTTTATGCCCTGTGCAACATGTTAATGTATTCTTCGCTCTCCTCCCTGTCACCTCTTGTTCCCCTCTTTCTCCAACCAAACCTCTCCTTTTTCTTCTGCTCATTGATTGGATTCTATACATTTGATTGCACTTTCCTTGGACAAAAGCAGGAGAATCTGCTCTACAGTTTCATAATATTAACCTGCTGTAATTTTAAAGATACAACTGAACAGTCATAGGCCTATTGTAGCACGAGAACCACTTATATAGTAGAATAAACCAAGGCTATACTTCTTACAGGGAAATATTGTATTTTTCTGCCAAAAGGCTTTGAGTTATTTCAAGCACGGTGTAATTTATGCACCACGCAAACTGAATAATTAACTGAATTTAAAGGATAATATAACAAGCCCATTTTGTTGCACATGGAGGTCTTGTCAATAAAATACTTTATGGATTTCTTGGTAAGGCTAGTCTGACTGAACCGTAAAGACCTGCTGAATTCGGTAACGGAGCTGAACAGAGAGAAGACCATCAGCTTCGCGCGCTCGAAGCTCCCCGCGCGCACCACCATCACACACGCATGCAGAGCATCAGCGCGAGCATGGATCACAGCACCGGCTCTGGCAACACCTGGCGCCCTTTACTCAACGTTTACAAATATATAATGACATTATAGCCTATAGAGCCACATGACTTTATGGCGAGGTTAGTTAATATGCGTAACCATATACGCGCAATAGCCATTTTTTTTTAACAGATGTGCCTTTCGAGTTTCAGTGATCTGACAACTTATATTGTAACAGCGGGTTAAGTTCAGGGTTAAGTTATAGACTACAGTATACTTCTGTAATAAGGCACAGACACTGACCTCTCGAACAAAGTCACGCAGGGAGCTAGGGAAACGGAGCGCAACGCTTATTATAATAGGTAGTGACTCTTTCCCTCACACACACTCTCACACAGAGAGAGAGCGACACACTGGGATGGAGATGGAGATGTAACAGCGCTGCGAAGGCGGTTTCCACGGCGATGAAACATTTTGGAGGCAGTTTTTAACCGTTGTAAACAGAAGAGAGTGAGAGAGACAGATAACGCGATCGACTCGACAAGCCTAGGCGGTAGGATCAAAAAGGTAGGATCATTCTATATGCTACAGGCTGTATAAAAACATTCAAATGGATTTTAAATGGTTAATTTTAAGATAAGTTATATCGGAACACAACAGGTTTATAAGAGGACCAGCCAGGTAACCCTTGATACAGGTCAGTATTCAACGTCCATTGATGTCTGAGGATCTCGGGAGATGTTGTAGAAATTGGCCACTAGGGGCAACAGGGAGCACTGTTATCTTCAGTTAAGTTTTCGGTGCAGATGGGCGTAAGTGTCTGCCTCTTGTGCCCATCAGAGTTAATGCCTAACCTTAACCCCAATCTTAAGTGTCTGCCTCTGGTGCCCATCAGAGTTAATGCCTAACCTTAACCCCAATCTTAAGTGTCTGCCTCTGGTGCCCATCAGAGTTAATGCCTAACCTTAACCCCAATCTTAAGTGTCTGCCTCTTGTGCCCATCAGAGTTAATGCCTAACCTTAACCCCAATCTTAAGTGTCTGCCTCTGGTGCCCATCAGAGTTAATGCCTAACCTTAACCCCAATCTTAAGTGTCTGCCTCTGGTGCCCATCAGAGTTAATGCCTAACCTTAACCCCAATCTTAAGTGTCTGCCTCTGGTGCCCATCAGAGTTAATGCCTAACCTTAACCCCAATCTTAAGTGTCTACCTCTACTGCCCATCAGAGTTAATACCTAACCTTAACCCCAATCTTAAGTGTCTGCCTCTGGTGCCCATCAGAGTTAATGCCTAACCTTAACCCCAATCTTAAGTGTCTGCCTCTGGTGCCATTCAGAGTTAATACCTAACCTTAACCCCAAACTTAAGTGTCTACCTCTTGTGCCCATCAGAGTTAATACCTAACCTTAACCCCAAACTTAAGTGTCTGCCTCTGGTGCCCATCAGAGTTAAGAAGGCCCAACAAGAATAGTAAACAAACAAAAATTTGACAAATTTTGTTAGTCCCCACAAGGTCAAATGCTATTTCTGGGGGTTTAGGGTTAAGGTTAGAATTTGTGTTATTAGCTTTAGGGTTAGGGTTAGCTTTAGGGTTAAGGTTTTGGGTTTAAGGTTAGGGTTAGGGTAAAGTTTAGGGTAATGGTTAGGGAAAATGGGATTTTAAATAGGACTTGTGTATCCCCACAAGATTAGTTATACAAGACTGTGTGTGTGCATGTTTTATGTTATACTACTCAGGCCATAGGATCTAAAGTTTTTTTGTATGTGTGTGTGTGAACACACACATGCAGTATGGGCACTTAGTTGTCTACTCAAACGCAACGTATGGTACAGCACAGCATCTCAAGCACAATAACATAAACAAAATATTACATCATCAGAACTCATTTCAGCACACAAACACAACAGGGCATAGAGAGCATAGAGGGCAGATGTCAACCAGTTTTACTGGGGATTAATGTCTTTTAAAAACACATGCACACGCAAACACACAGGATTATGACAGAGCAAACAGGGCCATATTGAGATTAGAAGGAGATTCTCTGTGCCTAAACATTACAGGACATCAGATTAAAGACAGAGAGTGAGAGAGAGAGATGGAGAGATAATGCATGGCTTTCCATGTGGAAAACATTACACATTGACAATGGAGAGAATGTCCAGGGGCTCCACTGGGGGATATACTAGGGGCTCTACTAGGGGCTCTACTAGGGGCTCCACTAGGGGCTCCACTAGGTGCTCTACTAGGCTCTGATATGGGCTCTACTAGGGTCTCTACTTGTCTCTACTAGGGGAACTACTAGGGTCTCCATTAGGGGCTCTACTAGGCTCTACTAGGGGCTCCACTAGGTGCTCTACTAGGCTCTACTTGGGGCTCTACTAGGGGCTCTACTAGGCTCTACTAGGGGCTCTACTACTAGGGGCTCTACTAGGAGCTCTGCTAGGGGCTCCACTAGGGGCTCTACTAGGGGCTCTACTAGGGTCTCCACTAGGGGCTCTACTAGGGGCTCTACTAGGGTCTCTACTAGTCTGTACTAGGGGCTCTACTAGTCTCTACTAGGGGCTCTACTAAGGGCTCTACTACTAGAGGCTGTACTAGGGGCTCTACTAAGGGCTCTACTACTAGAGGCTGTACTAGGGGCTCTACTAGGGGCTCTATTAGGAGCTCTACTCGGGGCTCTACTAGGGGCTCTACTAGGGGCACTACTAGGCTCTACTTGGGGCTCTACTAGGGGCTCTACTAGGCTCTACTAGGGGCTCTACTAGGCTCTACTAGAGGCTCTACTAGGGGCTCTACTGGGGGCTCTACTAGGCTCTACTAGGGGCTCTACTAGTCTCTACTAGGGGCTCTACTAGGGGCTCCACTAGGTGCTCTACTAGGCTCTACTTGGGGCTCTACTAGGGGCTCTACTAGGCTCTACTAGGGGCTCTACTGGGGGCTCTACTAGGCTCGACTAGGGTCTCTACTAGAGGCTATAATAGGGGCTCTACTAGGCACTTCTAGGCTCTACTAGGGGCTCTACTAGGCTCTACTAGAGGCTGTACTAGGGGCTGTACTAGGGGCTCTACTAGGGGCTCTACTGGGGGCTCTACTGGGGGCTCAACTAGGGGCTCTACTAGGGGCTGTACTAGGGGCTCTACTTGGGTCTATACTAGGGGCTCTACTAGGGGCTCTACTTGGGGCTCTACTTGGGGTTCTACTTAGGCTCTACTAGGGGCTCTACTTGGGGCTGTACTTGGGGCTGTACTTGGGGCTCTACTAGGGGCTCTACTTGGGGCTCTACTAGGGGCTCTACTAGGGGCTCTACTTGAGGCTCTACTAGGGGCTCTACTAGGGCTCTACTAGGGGCTCTACTAGGGGCTCTACTTGGGGCTCTACTAGGGGCTCTACTTGGGGTTCTACTAGGGGCTCTACTAGGGGCTCTCCTGCGGGCTCTACTAGGCTATACTAGGGGCTCTACTGGGCTCTACTAGGGGCTCTAATAGGCTCTACTAGGGGCTCTACTAGGTTCTACTTGGGGCTCTACTAGGTGCTCTACGAGGCTGTACTAGGCTTATTTGATTTCAGATCATTTATTTAACTGTGACTTCAATATCAATTCAAAATAAAACATATATAACAATTAAAAATTAACAATAACATCATCCCTACACCATTCAATATTGTTTTACCTCTGTGAATTTCTAACTCGGTGTGTTATTATTTTACACGTTTGCTGATCATTTTGTATAAAAACAAAACCAACAAACCATTGTATAGGGCCCCAACCTCTAGGAGGCATTCTGAGTTGACATAGATCCTATTCAAAATAAAGATACTAGAGGAATGCATTACACAAGTGAGGGGAATTTCATGATCCATCTGAGTGCACACACACACAAACACGCAGCCCTATTTTTTGGAGCAGCACAACAGATCCACACTGCTGCAGTAGGAGGCACAGAGAAAAGTTCAGGGACTGAATTTATTTCAACAGAATACAAACTGTAACCTTTACTGCCTCCCCATATCCGCTCTGAATGTTTATGTGTGTATCTCTGATGATGTCTGAATGTGAGCCTTGGGAGGAGTAAGTGAGGTGTGTGGGCCTTGGGAGGGGTGAGAGAGAGGTGTGGGCCTTGGGAGGGGTGAGTGAGGTGTGTGGGCCTTGGGAGGGGTGAGTGAGGTGTGTGGGCCTTGGGAGGGGTGAGTGAGGTGTGTGGGCCTTGGGAGGGGTGAGTGAGGTGTGTGGGCCTTGGGAGGGGTGAGTGAGGTGTGTGGGCCTTGGGAGGGGTAAGTGAGGTGTGTGGGCCTTGGGAGGGGTGAGTGAGGTGTGTGGGCCTTGGGAGGGGTGAGTGAGGTGTGTGGGCCTTGGGAGGGGTGAGTGAGGTGTGTGGGCCTTGGGAGGTGTGAGTGAGGTGTGTGGGCCTTGGGAGGGGTGAGTGAGGTGTGTGGGCCTTGGGAGGTGTGAGTGAGATGTGTGGGCCTTGGGAGGGCTAAGTGAAGTGTGTGTGTGTGTGTGTGTGCGTGTGCGTGTGTGTGTGAAGATATGTGTGTGTATGAGCAGTGAGGTGTCCAGGACTTAAATTGCCTGTTTATTCCCAGTCTCTGCATCATTCAGAGATAGTGAGAGAGAGAAAGAGAGAAAGGGAGAGAGAGAGAAAGAGAGAAAGGGAGAGAGAGAGAAAGAGAGAGAAATTATGTGGGGTTAGGATGTAAATTATTTGAGCTGCGATAACACTGCATTAAATTTAATAGGCTGCCATCATGCTAGCTACGTGTGTGACAGTGAGATGGAGGTGTGTGTGTATACAGTGTGTGTATGTGTGTGTGTGTGTGGGTGTGTGTGTGTATACATTGAGTATTGTGTATTGTGTGTATGTGTTTGTGCATACAGTATGTGGGTGAGAATCTGACTGGAATAATTATTCTGATGATGATGATCCTCCAGATCAGAATTGGCAACCGATTTATGCAAAACATATTCACTGTGTTTTTATCTGTGTGTGTGTGTGTGATACAGGAGTTTGGTGGCACCTTAATTGGGGAGGACGTGCTCGTCGTAATACATCAGACATTGACTCCCTTCCAACCATTATAATGAGCCGTCCTCCCCTCAGCATGCCTCCACTGGTGTGTGACTGTGTGCGCGTGCGTGTACAGTACAGTATGTGCGTGTGTGTTGTGTTGCCTGTGTGTAAGTTCAAAACTCTATTAGGGCTTAAGTTAACAAGTAGTGTAGATAGTGTTTGTTTACCTGATATTTCATAGGAAAATGCAACAACGGTACTTCCTTCAAATAATTCAACACTTCCAAGAATTCCATTACTACCTGGTACCAAAAGAATACACAATGGAGCTTGCTGTAATTAAGGAAACACCAACATAAAGCATCTTAATAGGGCGTTGGACCTCCACGAGCCAGAACAACTTCAATGCACCTTGGCATAGATTCTACAAGTGTCTGGAACTCTAGTGGAGGGATGCAACACCATTGTCCTACGAGGAATTACCATTATTTGGTGTTTTGTTGGTGTTGGAAAACGCTGTTTCAGGCATCGTTCCAGAATCTCCCATAAGTGTTCAAGTAGGTTGAGGTCAATCAAGTACATAAACCATGGATTGCTAATGCTAGGTTTTGGTCAATGAGAGGCTTTGAAGCCACCGGCCGCCATATGGCACTCCTCAGAAAAGCAGTCCTGCAGAGGAATGAATGGAATTCTACAGTATTTAATTTAAATGTTACAAGGACGAAATACATGTATTTAAGTATTTTGTTGTTGTGGTGGGGTCAGTAACATTAGTACTTTCAAAAAATGATACATTAAGGAAAATGTTTTAATATTTTATATAGTTTGTTGTGTATGTTTAGCTCACATAAAGGTATGCAGTAAGGTGTTTGTAATATAATAAATGTGGCAAAAACAAATGTAGACATTTATAAATGCATTTATATACAGTACCAGTCAAAAGTCTGGACGCACCTACTCAATCCAGGGTTTTTACATTGTAGAAAAATAGTGAAGACATCAGAACTATTTAATAACACATATGGAATCATGTAGTAACCAAAAAAGTGTTAAACAAATCAAAATATATTTTATATTTGAGAATCTTCAAAGTAGCCACCCTTTGCCTTGATGACAGCTTTGCTTACTCTTGGCATTCTCTCAACTAGCTTCATGAGGTAGTCAACTGGAATGCATTTTAATGAACAGGTATTTTATTTCCTTCTTAATGCATTTGAGCCAATCAGTTTTGTTGTGACAATGTAATGAACACGAAGGGAGACAGAGATCTGGTTTCAAATGCAGGGCGCAGCAGGTTTCTATTGCAAAGGACCACAGGAGGAGGCAGGGTCCAGGGGCAGGCAGAAGGTCATACACAGGAGGAGGCAGGGTCCAGGGGCAGGCAGAAGGTCATACACAGGAGGAGGCAGGGTCCAGGGGCAGGCAGAAGGTCATACACAGGAGGAGGCAGGGTCCAGGGGCAGGCAGAAGGTCATACACAGGAGGAGGCAGGGTCCAGGGGCAGGCAGAAGGTCATACACAGGAGGAGGCAGGGTCCAGGGGCAGGCAGAAGGTCATACACAGGAGGAGGCAGGGTCCAGGGGCAGGCAGAAGGTCATACACAGGAGGAGGCAGGGTCCAGGGGCAGGCAGAAGGTCATACACAGAAGGAGGCAGGGTCCAGGGGCAGGCAGAAGGTCATACACAGGAGGAGGCAGGGTCCAGGGGCAGGCAGAAGGTCATACACAGGAGGAGGCAGGGTCCAGGGGCAGGCAGAAGGTCATACACAGGAGGAGGCAGGGTCCAGGGGCAGGCAGAAGGTCATACACAGGAGGAGGCAGGGTCCAGGGGCAGGCAGAAGGTCATACACAGGAGGAGGCAGGGTCCAGGGGCAGGCAGAAGGTCATACACAGGAGGAGGCAGGGTCCAGGGGCAGGCAGAAGGTCATACACAGGAGGAGGCAGGGTCCAGGGGCAGGCAGAAGGTCATACACAGAAGGAGGCAGGGTCCAGGGGCAGGCAGAAGGTCATACACAGGAGGAGGCAGGGTCCAGGGGCAGGCAGAAGGTCATACACAGGAGGAGGCAGGGTCCAGGGGCAGGCAGAAGGTCATACACAGAAGGAGGCAGGGTCCAGGGGCAGGCAGAAGGTCATACACAGGAGGAGGCAGGGTCCAGGGGCAGGCAGAAGGTCATACACAGGAGGAGGCAGGGTCCAGGGGCAGGCAGAAGGTCATACACAGGAGGAGGCAGGGTCCAGGGGCAGGCAGAAGGTCATACACAGGAGGAGGCAGGGTCCAGGGGCAGGCAGAAGGTCATACACAGGAGGAGGCAGGGTCCAGGGGCAGGCAGAAGGTCATACACAGGAGGAGGCAGGTTCCAGGGGCAGGCAGAAGGTCATACACAGGAGGAGGCAGGGTCCAGGGGCAGGCAGAAGGTCATACACAGAAGGAGGCAGGGTCCAGGGGCAGGCAGAAGGTCATACACAGGAGGAGGCAGGGTCCAGGGGCAGGCAGAAGGTCATACACAGAAGGAGGCAGGGTCCAGGGGCAGGCAGAAGGTCATACACAGGAGGAGGCAGGGTCCAGGGGCAGGCAGAAGGTCATACACAGGAGGAGGCAGGGTCCAGGGGCAGGCAGAAGGTCATACACAGGAGGAGGCAGGGTCCAGGGGCAGGCAGAAGGTCATACACAGGAGGAGGCAGGGTCCAGGGGCAGGCAGAAGGTCATACACAGGAGGAGGCAGGGTCCAGGGGCAGGCAGAAGGTCATACACAGGAGGAGGCAGGGTCCAGGGGCAGGCAGAAGGTCATACACAGGGGGTCCAAAAGAGCAACTGTAAAGGCAGGGAAATAGTCTGGGAGATCAGCCAATAGGTTGATAACAGGAAATCCGATAGGCTAAAGTACAGGCAGGCTAAAGTACAGGCAGCCAATAGGTTGATAACAGGAAATCCGATAGGCTAAAGTACAGGCAGGCTAAAGTACAGGCACGGAATAGGCAAATGGTGTCGTTAGTGAGGCAGGCAAAAACTATCATACATGGGAGGAGTAAATGACTGTAACGGCATTCTTCCTCCTCTTCTGAGGAGGAGTAGCGAGAAGGATCGGAGGACCAATGCGCAGCGTGGTAGGTGTCCATAACGTTTATTTTAAGATATAAACTGAACACTATGAAATACAAAACAATAAACGTGAACATGAACGAAAACCGAAACAGTACCGTGTGGCAACAAACACACACACGGAAACAAACACCCACAACTCAAAAGTGAAACCCAGGCTACCTAAGTATGAATCTCAATCAGAGACAACTAACGACACCTGCCTCTGATTGAGAACCATACTAGACTGAACTCAAAACCCCAACATAGAAAAACACACATAGACTGCCCACCCCAACTCACGCCCTGACCATACTAAATAAAGACAAAACAAAGGAAATAAACGTCAGAACGTGACAATCACGGGAAAAACAGAAGACGTGTGTCACAAAACAAACAATACCTCACAGTGATGGGGTGCAAATAACTGAACTAAATAGTGTGTGATAATGACATACAGGTGTGTGAACAGGTCATTAGAATTCAGGTGATTGGGATCTGGAGAGTGAGCTGCGTTCAGGGGATCTAGGTGTTTGAGAGTGTGAGCCGGGAAGTGGGATTTACGTATTTGAGGGTGTGAAGCAGACGTTACAGACAAGGTAGGGGTGGTATAGAGAAGATAGCCCTATTTGGTAAAAGACCAAGTCCATATTATGGCAAGAATAGCTCAAATAAGCAAAGAGAAATGACAGTCCATCATAACTTTAAGACATGAAGGTCAGTCAATCCGGAAAATTTTAAGAACTTTTAAAGTTTCTTCAAGTGCAGTCGCAAAAACCATCAAGCGCTATGATGAAACTGGCTCTCATGAGGACCGCCACAGGAAAGGAAGACCCATAATTACCTCTGCTTCAGAGGTTAAAAGTTCATTTGAATTACCAGCCTCAAAAATTGCAGCCCAAATAAATGCTTCACAGAGTTCAAGTAACAGACACATTTCAACATCAACTGTTCAGTGGAGACTGTGTGAATCAGGCCTTCATGGTCAAATTTCTGCCAAGAAACCACTACTAAAGGACACCAATAAGAAGGAGAGACTTGCTTGTGCAAAGAAACACGAGCAATGGACATTAGACCGATGGAAATCTGTCCAAATTTGCGATATTTGGTTCCAACCGCCATGTCTTTGTGGATGCAGCGTAGGTGAACGGATGATCTCCGCATGTATGGTTCCCACCATGAAGCTTAGAGGAGGAGGTGTGATGATGCTTTGCTGATGAAACTGTCAACCAGCATTCTGCATCTTTATGCCATCCCATCTGGTTTGTGCTTAGTGGGACTATCATTTGTTTTTCAACAGGACAATGACCCAACACATCTCCAATCTGTGTAAGGGGTATTTGACCAAGAAGGAGAGTGATGGAGTGCTGCATCAGATGACCTGGCCTCCACAATCACTGACCTCAACCCAATTGAGATGGTTTGGGATGAGTTGGACCGCAGAGTGAAGGAAAAGCAGAAAACAAGTGCTCAGCATATGTGGGAACTCCTTCAATACTGTTGAAAAAGCATTCCAGGTTGAGAGAATGCCAAGAGTGTGGAAAACTGTCGTTAAGGCAAAGGGTGTCTACCTTGAAGAATCTAAAATATATTTTGATTTGTTTAACACCTTTTAGCTTACTATATGATTTCATATGTGCTATTTCATAGTTTTGATGTCTTCACTATTATTCTACAATGTAGAAAATAGTAAAAATAAAGAAAAACCATTGAATGAGTATGTGTGTCCAAACTTTTGACTGGTACTGTAGCTATGGTAGCCAAAATAATGGCCTGCCCAGCATTTTTTATTCATGACCTTGAGCGTGATGGGATAAGTGGAAGCACCTGCTTTCAATATACTTTGTATCCCTCATTTACACAAGTGTTTCCATTATTTTGGCAGTTACCTGTAGGCCTAGTTATTAAGTAATTCTGTTTTTTTTTCAATGATCTTATAGCCTAGTATTTAAGTCAGATATCAGATAAATAGCTTTTAGCAAAATAAAATGTTAATCTAGGCGATTATATTATATTATATGCAGTGCATTTGGAAAGTATTCAGACCCCTTGACTTTTTCCACATTTTGTTACGTTACAGTCTTATTCTAAATTGATTAAATCGTTTTTTCCCCTCACCAGTCTACACACAATACCCCATAATGACATAGCAAAAACAGGTTTTAATTTTTGCACATTTATTAAAAATAAAAACTGAAATATCACATTGATAGAAGTGTTCAGACCCTTTACTCAGTACTTTGTTGAAGCACCTTTGGCAGCGATTACAGTTCAATCTTGGTTTCATCAGACCAGAGAATCTTGTTTCTCATGGTCTGAGAGTCCATGACAACCCCAAGTGGGCTGTCAAGTGCCTTTTACTGAGGAGTGGCATCTATCTGGCCACTATAAAGGCCAGATTGGTGGAGTGCTGCAGAGATGGTTGTCCTTCTGGAAGGTTCTCCCATCTCCACAGAGGAACTCTGGGGCTCTGTCAGAGTGACCATCGTGTTCTTGGTCACCTCTCTGACCAAGCCCTTCTCCCTGGATTGCTCAGTTTGGTTCCAAACTTCTTCCATTTAAGATTGATGGAGGCCACTGTGTTCTTGGGTATCTTCAATGCTGCAGAAATGTTTTGGTGCCCTTCCCCAGATCTACCAACAATTTCTTCGACCTCATCCCTTGGTTTTTTCTCTGAAATGCACTCTAACCTGTGGGACCTTATATAGTCAGGTGTGTGCCTTTCCAAATCATGTCCAATAAAATTTAATTTACCACATGTGGATTCCAATCAAGTTGTACCTGAGGTCAATTTCGAGTCTCATAGCAAAGGGTCTGAATACTTATGTAAATTAGCTATTTGTTTTTTATTTTTTATAAATTTGCTAAAATTTCTATAAAACAGTTTTCACTTTGTCATTAGGGAGTATTTTATGTAGATTGATGAAAACATGATTTTATTTAATCCATTTTAGAAAAGGGCTGTAATGTAACAAAATGTGGGAAAAGGGGAGGGGTCTGAATACTTTCCGAATGCACTGTACATCAGTGTAAAGGACTAAATGTATGTTGAGAGCCTTTGGAACTGAAAGATGTAATAGTACACACTCCTAGTGGCTTTTCATCCATTTCACTGTACAGGCTAACTCTATGGTTCAACTCCTCCAGGGCAAACAATATAACTCTCTATCTCCCCCCTCTCTATGTCTCTCCCTCTCTCATGTAATGTACTGGACTCCGACTCTCCCCTGTCAGGCTGAGTACTGTCACACTCACAGCGCTCATATTTAAAAGGAGAGGAGTGATCTAGGGAGGGGATGGAGGAAGGGAGTAGCATAGCAGTAGTGCAGAAAACCACCTAAATGACCCAAAGCTTTGATGGTTGGCAGGCATCAATGGATGAAAGGGAGAGGAGGGAGAGACTGGATTTACCAGAAGAGGAAGATGGGCATCTCTAGAGATGGAGCAGGAATCTCTAGGGAGGGAGCAGCCTCATGGACAGACTGGCCATAGGGCAATTCTGGCAAATGCCAGATGACCTGGTCCAGTTGTAGCCTAGTGGTCCAGTCTAAATCAATATAAGAAATTATAGTTTTTTTGTGCAGAATTACAGTTTTTCAACTTCGAGGGGAGAAAAATGCTTTACATTTTTTTTTATGCTGGGCCGATTTCTGGTCTTAGTCCATCCCAGTGCAGCAGACACCCACCAAAATAACCCTATATGGCGAAGAAAGAGTGTGGATACTCGAAGAAGGAGAGGAGGAAGAGACTGGATTTACCCAAATGGGGGAGAGAACCGAGATCTCTAGGAACGGCAATGGAGAGATGAAGGGAGGGAGATGGAGGAGAAGAAGGAGAGGGAGAGTGTTTAATACAAGATGAGAAAGAGATGGTAGGAAGAGAGGGATAAGAGGAGAGTAGTGAGGGGACAGCTCAGCCTTGATGGCTCGCATCAATGGAGAAGTAGAGGGAGAGGAAGGAACGTGTGGGTCTACTCTCTACAGGGAGTGAATTGCTTTAGAGAGTAAAATAGGTTTGTTGTCCCATTGCATATGGTGATGGTCATTATCATTGAGTAAAGGACTGCTGTTAGAGCTGATCACACCCTTCACCTGGAAGAAGGCTAATACAGGAGGTGTATATTCATGAGTGAGGAGTGTGTGTGAGAAAAAGAGAGAGAGAAAGAGAGGGAGGAAAAAAGAGAAAGAAAGAAAGAGAGAAAGAAAGAGAGGGAGGAAAAGAGAGAGAAAGAGAGAGAGAGAGAAAGAGAGGGAGGAAACGAGAGAGAGAGAGAAAGAGACAGAGAAAGAGAGAGGGTCAGAGAGGGAGGAAAAGGTGATACTAAGAAAATACAGTATGGTGCCTTTTCTCCCCTTCTCTTCTCCTCTTCTCTCCTTACCTCCTTTCCTTCTCTATGTATTTTAGCCCAACTCCCTCCCTATCTCGCTCTGTCAGGTTGCCTGTATCTCTTGCTCTCGCTCTCTAAATGGATTCTCTAAATGGCTGCTGTGTGTCACTGTTTTAAAAAGCTAGTCACATCCCTCTCTCTCGCTTTTACACCCTCTTATTCTCTTTAGCTCTCTCCTGGTTTTCCTCTTCCCTTTCTCTTTTCATCCATCTCTCTCCCTCCATCCCTCTCTGTATGAATGGACACCCTTGGCTGATCTCTCCGGTCATGGCCTTTGCAGTCTGTCAGGCCTCACTGTGTCTGTGTGTGTAATGTCATACAGTCAGGTCAGAGCAGTCAGTGAAACACAGTGAGCAATGTGAACTGTTCAATTCTGTATTACATCACCAGATATTGTGTAGTTGTGACACTCATACGTGAAGTGGTAGGGTGGTTATACAGCACAGTCATTCAGGGAGAGGTTCAATCTGCATAGCAAACCATGCTCTGTGGTATTACACTCCCCGTCACATTTACCACCCACTTCTATTTACTATAAAACACGGCTGTGTTCCTGTAAACACACACGCACACACACACATTCCCGTCAGTGGACGTGGATTCAGGCTTTAGTGAGTTTAAACCTTGCTCAGGCTGACAGTCATTTCTGCCTCCAAATTACATTCCAATGGGTTCATAAATCTGCCCCCTCCCTCCCTCCCCACTCTGGCATTCCCTCACTCTCTCTGTCTACTCTATCTCCCTCATTCCCCCATCACCCACTCTTCCTCAGTCTTTCCAGCTCTCCCTCAGTAAATTAGAAATAGGAAGGAAGTGTGTGTGTGTGTGTGTGTGTGTGTGTGTGTGTGTGTGTGTGTGTGTGTGTGTGTGTGTGTGTGTGTGTGTGTGTGTGTGTGTGTGTGTGTGTGTGTGTGTGTGTGTGGTTGGGGGGAGTGTGTGTGGTGGTGGGGGGGTTACGTGAGTTGTTGGTTAAACAGTTTCAACACACACACACACTAGTAGAGAAGAGACACACAGACAAACAATTTTAAAAAATGCTCACCTCAGCACATGTACATCATTTGCATTCTTCTACACACCACACACACTGGTTATAATGAATGTTTGTTGCACAGCACACATTGGCGCTCTAATCAAACCTATTGAGAATGTTTTTCTACTCATTGGTGGTAGATAGAAGTGTTCTCTGGAGAATCCTCAATATTGGGCCCAATATTACCAGAACGCACACCAGAGTACCATATATATCCTATAGTGCTGCTCTGTGAGTGTTCTGGTAATATAGTGGGCCATAAAATATTACCAAAACACACCTAGTCCATCTGTGTTACTGCTGTAGAAAACCCAGTCCATCTGTGTTACTGCTGTAGAAGACCCAGTCGTCCATCTGTGTTACTGCTGTAGAAGACCCAGTCCATCTGTGTTACTGCTGTAGCAGACCTAGTCCATCTGTGTTACTGCTGTAGAAGACCCAGTTCATCTGTGTTACTGCTGTAGAAGACCCAGTCCATCTGTGTTACTGCTTCAGAAGACCCAGTCCATCTGTGTTACTGCTGTAGAAGACCCAGTCCATCTGTGTTACTGCTGTAGCAGACCTAGTCGATCTGTGTTACTGCTGTAGAAGACCCAGTCCATCTGTGTTACTGCTGTAGAAGACCCAGTCCATCTGTGTTACTGCTTCAGAAGACCCAGTCCATCTGTGTTACTGCTGTAGAAGACCCAGTCCATCTGTGTTACTGCTGTAGAAGACCCAGTCCATCTGTGTTAATGCTGTAGAAGACCCAGTCCATCTGTGTTACTGCTGTAGAAGACCCAGTCCATCTGTGTTACTGCTGTAGAAGACCCAGTCCATCTGTGTTACTGCTGTAGATGACCCAGTCCATCTGTGTTACTGCTGTAGAAGACCCAGTCCATCTGTGTTACTGCTGTAGAAGACCCAGTCCATCTGTGTTACTGCTGTAGAAGACCCAGTCCATCTGTGTTACTGCTGTAGATGACCCAGTCCATCTGTGTTACTGCTGTAGAAGACCCAGTCCATCTGTGTTACTGCTGTAGAAGACCCAGTCCATCTGTGTTACTGCTGTAGAAGACCCAGTCCATCTGTGTTACTGCTTCAGAAGACCCAGTCCATCTGTGTTACTGCTGTAGAAGACCCAGTCCATCTGTGTTACTGCTGTAGAAGACCCAGTCCATCTGTGTTACTGCTGTAGAAGACCAGGGTCCATCTGTGTTACTGCTGTAGAAGACCCAGTCCATCTGTGTTAATGCTGTAGAAGACCCAGTCCATCTGTGTTACTGCTGTAGAAGACCCAGTCCATCTGTGTTACTGCTATAGAAGACCCAGTTCATCTGTGTTACTGCTTCAGAAGACCCAGTCCATATGTGTTACTGCTGTAGAAGACCCAGTCCATCTGTGTTACTGCTGTAGAAGACCCAGTCCATCTGTGTTAATAGTGTAGAAGACCCAGTCCATCTGTGTTACTGCTGTAGAAGACCAGGGTCCATCTGTGTTACTGCTGTAGAAGACCCAGTCCATCTGTGTTACTGCTGTAGAAGACCCAGTCCATCTGTGTTACTGCTATAGAAGACCCAGTCCATCTCCAGTAGTGCAGTGTAATTGCTGTTCTAAGTGTTATTGTGGTCAGAACATTAGAGCTGTCAGCCAATGAGACACAGAGGAACCATTCTATTTTCTATTCTATTCTATTCCACAGCTACCACTACAGTGTTAGCTAGCCAGGGCTGAAAATAGGCTGTGTCAGCATGGGTAGTGAGGAGCACAGAAACACAACCATCTCTCCTCACCACACTACAGTACACTACACTACAGTGCATTACACCTCACCACACCACAGTACACTACACTACAGTAAACTACACTACAGTACGCTACACACACAGACTACCTCACCACACATACACAATAGCTCTACACGTGTACACACAGGGTCTGGACTCTGTAACATTCCCTTTCTAGACCTTTCAGTCTAGTGTGTTTCAATTCTGGTCCTTGGGGTGTGCAGGATTTTGTTCCAGACCATTACTAACATAACTGATTCAACAAATTGAAGTCTTGTTGTGTAGTTGAATAACTCTATTGGATGTGTTAACACTGAGTTGGAATGAAAGCCTGCAGTCCCTGTGGATCCTCATTTCTAGGGCTGAAGAACAGTGCTTTACTCCTAGACGCTTAACCTTGCCAAACATAACTGTCGAGTTACTGAAGCTGGAGTGTCTATCCTTTGAAGATTAACTTGAGCATGGTTAGACTTGAGCATTCATATTAAGCAAACACATTATTATGGTTCTTCTGGAACCTTCTCTGCTGTTATACAGTTGACTCATAGATAAAGTAGTGAATGGTTGTGTCCCAAATGGCACCCTATTCCCTACATACTGTAGGACACTACTTTTGACCAGAGCCTTGGGGTGCCATTTGGGACATGTGTGTGTGTGTGTGTGTGTGTGTGTGTGTGTGTGTGTCCTAGCTAACTGCCGCCTCTGTTCTCCCCACAGGGGGGCACTACGTCAGACTAGTCAGGCTGTGCCGCTGGGGCAAGTACCACTGAGACAAAGGGAGGACATCGCTCCTTCCACCAACAAGCTGAAGAACTGAGGCTGACAAACCCACAGACAACACAC
This sequence comes from Oncorhynchus mykiss, assembly GCF_057628025.1. Lineage (NCBI taxonomy): Eukaryota > Metazoa > Chordata > Actinopteri > Salmoniformes > Salmonidae > Oncorhynchus > Oncorhynchus mykiss. The sequence continues at coordinate 16,627,560 of NC_143046.1, read as the reverse complement.
AAACATTCTCACACGACACACACACACGTAAAAATGATCTCACACACATGTGGCCCACAGCAGAAATTGAGCAGTTCACACTTGCCAATTATCAAGCAATATCAACTTTAGACACTAATCCCCGAAAATTTGAGGAGAGAAAAAGTGTCTGGGTGGATAGCGAGCAGTGTCACTATAGGCTTTAAAAAGAGATTATTCATTATAATCCTCAAAGTGAAGGATAACAAGTGGCCCAGACTCCTGTGACCTCCCATCCCACCACCACCTCCTTGTCCTCCTCCTCCTCCACCACCTGCTCCTCCTCCACCTCCTCCTCCTCCTCCACCTCCTCCACAGTCTCTAACCTCTTCTAATCTCTGAGGTGTGTAACGTTCTCTATTCCCCCCAGCTGGTTCAATCTATACAGACACACACAGACTGACTGGATGACCATCTGGACATATGTAAATCAACATGAAGACAACATAAACCAACCAGCAGAGAGGCCTTGAAGACTGACTCTCCTGTATACTGACTGAGTTGCCAGATGCTACCCTGGATGGGGCTGGAGGCTGTAGGCTGTTAGGCTAGCTAGGCCATGCTGCTCCCTGTGCCTTCCTCCTCTCCCATGCTGCTTCACTGGAAACCTATAGGCTGCAAACATCATCATCGTCATCTTCATCGCTCACCAATGCCACAGGAAGTACGGTGGCTCAGAGGGAACTGACTGAACCTCTGAACTACTACGGACAGAGTGGACCGGAACTGTCATCACACACACACGTACGCGCGCGCACACACACGAACAGCCCCTTCAGCTGTGGAACAGACAGAAGAAGACAGAAGGCAAAGAGAGACTCAGCACTGAGAGGGTAAGTTAAACAGGTTTCTCAAACATCATCTTTAGAGATTTGAGGTTCAACATGTTGCTCTGAAATATCTTAAAACATAACCTGCCATATAATTTCTCTATATTCTACTGAGAAATACAGATCGTTTGTGTCATTTCAAAAAATGTTTTGAAATGCTTAGAGCGATGCCTCAGAGAAAACTGCAGTGAGTGAGGTAGTAAGAATAGGATCCAAATTAAACGACAGAAATGAAAACAAACTCACTAGGGAGGAGAGGAGAGGGCGATTGGAGGAGGAGAGAGCTGGGATCTGATTGATCCAATCTGATTGATCCAATCTAAGTGTGAAGGAATGGAGTGAGTGAATAAAGAAACAAAAGGCTGAGGAGCTGTACAGATGAAATAGATTATCCAAGGAGAGAGGCAGAGATGGAGAGAGAGGGGTGGAGAGAGATGGAGAGTGAGAGAGAGGGGGGGTGGAGAGAGAGGTATGGCAGAAATAACTACATGGACAGTTATGTACACAAACACAAGAGTGAGGAAGTGTTGATATGAAAGATGGAGTGAAGGTAGAGAGATGAGCTCAGGAAGAGAGATGGCTCAAATAGAGAGATGAGCTCAGGAAGAGAGATGCTCAGATAGAAAGATGAGCTCAGGAAGAGAGATGCTCAGATAGAGAGATGAGCTCAGGAAGAGAGATGGCTCAAATAGAGAGATGAGCTCAGGAAGAAAGATGCTGAGATAGAGAGATGAGCTCAGGAAGAGAGATGGCTCAAATAGAGAGATGAGCTCAGGAAGAGAGATGCTCAGATAGAGAGATGCTCAGATAGAGATATGAGCTCAGGAAGAGAGATGCTCAAATAGAGAGATGGGCTCAGGAAGAGAGATGCTCAGATAGAGAGATGAGCTCAGGAAGAAAGAAGGCTCAGGAAAAAGAGAAGGAAGAACGAAAAATGTAAAATCATTGAGAGGAAATGTGTAAAGGCGAGTCTGGCGCTGAGACACACACCTTATCCAAAAGGTATGACCATGAAAGGAAGAAGGCGGGTGTCGCAGAAAGGTACATGCTATTTGATATTCATAGTGGGGACACGCCCCCCCAAAAAATATCCTCCACCTTGACACTCTCCCTTATGTTCTTCTCTCTCACTCACTCTCTCACTCGCTCACTCTTTCTATCTGTCCCTGTTGGGTGAACACTGGCATAGGCAGTCCTTAGAAGTTATCTGTTTTGGGCTAAAAATAGATCCACTCTGAAACACATCAAGATCCAGTCTTTATTCAGGATAGAACTTTATCCATCATTATCATAATCCAGCCAAAATTCCTCCACAAGGCCCTGAGACGGGACGTCCATATGAAGACATCACCAGACACACAGCAGCAGTACATCTTTGTTAATGATGGTCCTTTTAAAACCAATTGACTCAATGCTGACTCTTTATCTCACAACCCATTGCCAGAGTCAGCGTCATCTCCTTCTCTCAGTCTGTCCATCTCTTGTTTGCTTTGCATGTATTTTGACTGGAGCCGAGGGGCAATTTTGCATGTTGTCCTGAGAGTGAGAACACACACACACACACACACACAATTTAACAAAAGGAAAATCTTGCCTGCAGAGCATTTGTTTGTCAAATGTACTGTCAAATCATGTCAAGCATTTCAGAGGATGGGAGAACACATGTCCAAGTCTGAAACCCCTAGAATATACTGCACTGTATACAATAATGTATAATCACATTTCTTGGTGTCATATAAATAGTATACTCTAAAACGCCACTGACATTCCTTTTTGTTTATCTGAATTGTAAATTGATGGTGCTCTCAAAGATTCAACACCAACAGACAAGCAGAGAAATGTAAACCGAGGAATGTATAAATGTAAAAAATATATGTTTTTAATGGATATGTAAAATACAAACTTCTAAATGTATTTTGAATTCAGAAGATCTTCACTGAATAATGTATACCACATTTGGAGAACAATAACCGCAGACACACAGACACACAGAGAGACAGCATGCATAATACAGTACATGTCAGTTTGTGGTGAGTGAATGTTTGTGGTTTTTCCAAATCCCAAGTCACAGTTACGTTGCCTCCCAGACTTCAATAACGAGACTGTATTCGAATCAATTGTGGATTTATTCAAATGTATCCGGGGGGGGGGGTAGTTTCTGACTGGGGTTACCAACAGTGCATTTAGAGAAAGATGTTTTACAGAATATCAACATCACCGGTATTACCTAGTCTAATCTGACCCCCCCCCCCCCAATGTTTCTCTCTCATCATTAGAATTTAATTCTTCAAAGTCTAAACTGTTGTGTGTGGGAGGGGGGGGGGGGGGGGGGGGGGGGGGTTCTAATCTGACATATGGATTTTTCTTTTAGAAGGTCATACTATGGATCATTTAGCTATTTGACTTGGAATTTTAGGACCCCTTAAGGTATCAAAAAATATATGCAAAAATAATTATATCAAATATTGAGTTTGGCATTTACTACTATAGCTAAGAGAAACATATTGAATAACAACACATTCATAAATGGCAAAAAATGCTTGTCCTATATCTAGGAAATATAAGAAAGATCCGGATTTCCCCCCCACATATTTAGACCCTTTTTGGGTAGGCACAAAACTACTGGTACCAGACAAGTTCCGTGACACTTGTGGAGATCGTAAAGCAAAACGGATATCATCATCGTGTTCGTGAGTGTCTCCCCTTTCAATAGAGTGGTCATAATAGTTTGTCAAACCGTTCAGACCGATCGGGAAGTCTCATGGTCTGACAAACACTGCTCTAGCTCTGCCACCTTTCACCGCAGATAGGGAGTCTCATGGTCTGACAAACACTGCTCTAGCTCTGCCACCTTTCACCGCAGATGGGGAGTCTCATGGTCTGACAAACACTGCTCTAGCTCTGCCACCTTTCACCGCAGATGGGGAGTCTCATGGTCTGACAAACACTGCTCTAGCTCTGCCACCTTTCACCGCAGATGGGAGGTGTCATGGTCTGACAAACACTGCTCTAGCTCTGCCACCTTTCACCGCAGATGGGAGGTGTCATGGTCTGACAAACACTGCTCTAGCTCTGCCACCTTTCACCGCAGATGGGAAGTCTCATGGTCTGACAAACACTGCTCTAGCTCTGCCACCTTTCACCGCAGATGGGAAGTCTCATGGTCTGACAAACACTGCTCTAGCTCTGCCACCTTTCACCGCAGATGGGAAGTCTCATGGTCTGACAAACACTGCTCTAGCTCTGCCACCTTTCACCGCAGATGGGAGGTGCGATATCGGCGGATGCGGTAGATTGAGACACATGCAATGCAAAAAACAGATATCTCTTGCTTAAACTGACGGATTTTGATGGGAATTGTATTATCTTACTTAGATTGACACACCGGTGTGTCAATGGACTCTAAAATCCTTTCACTCATTTTATCTCTCCAGTTCTTCTCGTTAAACGTTCTCCAATCTCTTTGTGTTCCTCTCACACTCTTCACTTCCCCTCAATGTCGGTCCCTCACCCACTGTGTAGACCATGTATCTGATGTATGTCCTGTCATACTATTTCTGTCCTGAAAGCATCAGATACATGGGCTACATGTAGAGGGGCGTGGTTTCGCTCGGTCGGATGCTTTCTCCGGTGATATACAGTAGTTTAAGCAGAGGGGAAGAGGCGAAGTGAGAGGGCTCACTCTCACCAAAAGCTGTCCAGCATAAACCCAATGGGTTTCTATGGGAATAATAGGCAGACATAAGCTTGTTGCCTGCCTTCCCATCTTTGCGACAAAGACTCCAATTGTTAGGGTGGAGACATGAGCATCTCGTCATTATACAGATCTTTGGTTTCAACCTCTTGAAAATTGGAAAGGAAAGTTGGCAGGATTGCTCTAAAGTAAATTGATGTTTCGCCAAAAGTATATAATTACTCCTTTCTAAATGAAATCATTCAAAATACTCCACCAGGGAGCCTGACTTAGCCACAGAGGATCATTAGCTTCTATACATTTTTTTGCTGTGGATTGTTTCAAATCAGACGTGTGGGAAGCCTGTCATTTGGGTCCTGCACGTGGCTGATTGAGTTGCGTCTAAAATCTGTGTGAAAACGCAACAACCTGCTACAACTCAACTCCCCGCGAAGGGAAAGGGGTATGGACTGTAAGCGTAAGTAAGGATGACAAAAGGCAGAATGTGGTACCGTTTACAAGGACTTTATTCCTTTACACGGTAATATGGGGAAAAGGGTCTGGATGGAACTAAAGTAAATATCAAAGCCCCAGCTCCTATCTAACCTGCCTAACCACTACTTACCTAATTTAGCACCACCTGGTGCCCTAACCAAAATACAGGGGGTGGTCCACCCAGGTCTTACCGAGTGTGCCTAGACAGTGAATATACTACGGGCATATGTATGCCCGCGGGCCTCTTGCCTAAGCACTCCCTAGGTGCCTTCCCCTTCCCCCCTGGGAACAAATGACACAGAATATTAAGCAATCCACTTCACAATAAAACTGAGAAAAAACTAACTCAGGCCATTAAAGAAGCTCTGACAAAGCAACAAACACAGAACATACCAAAGCTGCTACCAACAACAACTAACATAGTACATACTAACGACCAACATGCTATACCCCTCAGCCATCAACCTCCTCTCTCAGCAATGATCTATATCACAATCAATCTCTCTGCTATCTCCTCCCAGCAATGATCTCTCTTCTGAACAGAACACTGGCTTTTATATAGCTTCAGAAGGAATGGGTAATTGGAGACAGCTGCGTCTTGACGAGGGGGCGGGGTCAGCTCTCCAATTAGCCATGGAGTCGACCAATCAGCTGCTTGAGGAGAATTCAGGAAACCGTCTCCTGAAACACACACTCAAATACACAAGCTATAACACAGAAACTGGGGAACGTAACATGTAGCAAACATTTCTAAAAAACTGTTTTTGCTTTGTCATTATGGGGTATTGTGCGTATATTGATGAGGGAAAAAAAACATTTAAACTATTTTAGAATAAGGCTGTAACGTAACGAAAGGGGTCTGAATACTTTCCGAATGTACTTTATTACACTTAGTTGATGGTGGAAGTTATAGGCCTACTGCTGCATTGGCCTATAGGCTATCTCTGAGTTCTATGCTCGCCAATGGACTACAGTGTATCAATGTGTCCATGTTGCAGGGGCTAGTGCTCTCGCCATAGTCAAATTTTAACTTTTAGATTTCTATCACTTTTATTTTTACGATTAACCACGTGACATCGATTTTGAGAAACAAAACACTTTATTATTGAAATTAAACTGTTCCGCAAAAATTTGCATATATAAATATTCATAACTGGCACGCAGATCGGTAGAAATGGTAGGATGAATTGTAAACTTCCCCAAACTTGAAGCTATGGTCTTTACTATTACACCAATTTAAAAAATGCATGTAAGTGCACAGATAGGAGGTCCAAAAATGGGCCCGCCTCTGTAAATCAAATGCCGGTCCAACAGATTCGTTCTGGCGCCGGGTCTGCCCATATTATCCTGACAGCTTCTGGCGCCGGGTCTGCCCATATTATCCTGACAGCTTTTGGCGCCGGGTCTGCCCATATTATCCTGACAGCTTCTGGCGCCGGGTCTGCCCATATTATCCTGACAGCTTCTGGCGCCGGGTCTGCCCATATTATCCTGACAGCTTCTGGTTGGTAGGAGTGACCCATATTATCCTGACAGCTTCTGGTTGGTAGGAGTGACCCATATTATCCTGACAGCTTCTGGTTGGTAGGAGTGACCCATATTATCCTGACAGCTTCTGGCGCCGGGTCTGCCCATATTATCCTGACAGCTTCTGGTTGGTAGGAGTGACCCATATTATCCTGACAGCTTCTGGTTGGTAGGAGTGACCCATATTATCCTGACAGCTTCTGGTTGGTAGGAGTGACCCATATTATCCTGACAGCTTCTGGCGCCGGGTCTGCCCATATTATCCTGACAGCTTCTGGTTGGTAGGAGTGACCCATATTATCCTGACAGCTTCTGGTTGGTAGGAGTGACCCATATTATCCTGACAGCTTCTGGTTGGTAGGAGTGACCCATATTATCCTGACAGCTTCTGGTTGGTAGGAGTAGCCCATATTATCCTGACAGCTTCTGGTTGGTAGGAGTGACCCATATTATCCTGACAGCTTCTGGTTGGTAGGAGTGACCCATATTATCCTGACAGCTTCTGGCGCCGGGTCTGCCCATATTATCCTGACAGCTTCTGGTTGGTAGGAGTGACCCATATTATCCTGACAGCTTCTGGTTGGTAGGAGTGACCCATATTATCCTGACAGCTTCTGGTTGGTAGGAGTGACCCATATTATCCTGACAGCTTCTGGTTGGTAGGAGTGACCCATATTATCCTGACAGCTTCTGGTTGGTAGGAGTGACCCATATTATCCTGACAGCTTCTGGTTGGTAGGAGTGACCCATATTATCCTGACAGCTTCACTTAAGTTGGGCCCAGGGACTATTCATACACTATCTCAAGCACCTTCTTTGTCCAAAAAACATCACATCAGTAAAACTTGAAGAAGAAAACACATTTACAAAACATAAGAATTTGAAGGACATTGGAATAGAAATTACCTGTAACTCTCATTCTTTCTCTTTCCTGAAGTACAAGGACTTTCGAAACTCATGAACTCTCTCTCTCCCTCTAACCCTCTCTCTCTCTCTCACACAGAGGCCGGGACTATGGCTGCCGAGAGTCTGGCAGAGCTCCGTGATTGGCTCTTCCTGCTCCTCCTGTGCCTGACTCTACTGGCTGAGATGCTGGAGTTGGCGGTGGCAGCAGTTGCCATGGAGGAGGGCGAGGAAGACTTCCTGTGCCCGTTGGTGTGCCGGTGTGACGAAGGCTTTGTCTACTGTAACGACCGGAGGCTGAGCATGATCCCTCCTCTACCGTTAACGGCTACTGTTCTCTACTTACAGAGCAACCGGTTGGCCAACTCCGGCCTGCCGCCATCGTTAGAGCGCAGCAGTAGCATCCGTGTGGTCTACCTTTACGCCAACCAACTAGACGAGTTTCCTATACACCTGCCGCCGTCGCTACGGGAACTACACCTGCAGGACAACAACATTCGGACGTTGCCGCGCACGGTGTTGGCCAGGTTACCGTTGCTAGAGAGGCTACACCTGGACGACAACTCCATCTCCACGGTGAGCATTCAGGAGCGGGCCTTCTCCGGCACGCCGCGGCTGAGGTTACTCTTCCTCTCCCGGAACCACCTGTCCAGCATCCCAGCCGGCCTCCCGGCTTCTTTAGAGGAGCTGAGGTTAGACGACAACCGCATCAACACCATCCCCACCCACGCCTTCCGGGGCCTGGCCTCACTGAGACGCCTGGTCCTGGACGGGAATCTCCTGGCCAACACCCGCATCGCCGATGACACCTTCTCCCGCCTGGCCAACCTCACGGAGCTGTCGCTGGTCCGCAATGCCCTGCAGGCCCCGCCCATCAACCTTCCCAGCACACACTTGCTAAGGCTGCACCTGCAGGACAACGGGCTGATCCACATGCCCCGGGGGACCCTGGACGGAATGAGGAGGCTGCAGAGGCTGGACCTGTCAGGTAACCAGCCGGGGGTGGAATTTGGAGGGGTGGGAGGTAGTAGGGGGAAACGCAATGGAACAGAGTTTCCATTGTCCCATAATTTCCATAGCTAAAATCCTAAGATTTTACATTGCTGAGTTTCTGCACTGTAGACTAAAAGGCAGCCTGTATATTGCAGAGTAACTGTAGTGAACTACTCCATTTCTATCCCTGCAGGGAACAACCTGACCACTCTGCCCCGGGGGCTGCTGAGGGACACGGACGGCCTAGAGCTGTTGCTGCTCTGGGGGAACCCCTGGTACTGTGGCTGCAACCTGCTCTGGCTCCACGCCTGGCTGTATGGCCGAGGGGCAGCAGTGACAGTACGGGGCTTGACCTGCCACGGGCCGGAGGTGGTTCGAGGCCAGGCCCTCAGGGACCTCTCTGGGCTCATGGACCAGTGTGAAGGCCCACCAGGAGGGGTGAACACTGTCTCTAGTACTACCACCACCTCCCCCCCCAGCCAGGGCTCTATGTTTACCCTCAGGGCCATGCGGCCAGGCCTGGTGATGCCACCGGGAGGAGGAGAGGCGGGGGGGCAGGCCTCACACAACGCTCTAGAACTCACGGTGAAGCCCCTGTCTGCGGACAGCGTGCAGGTGACGTGGCTGTGCCCACAGCCAGCGCCCTCCTTCCGGCTGTCGTGGCTGAGGCTGGGCAGCAGCGCCGCTCTGGGTTCCATCACAGAGACGCTGGTCCCCGGGGAGAGACAGCAGTACCTACTGACCCAGCTCACGCCACGATCACACTACCTCGTCTGCCTGCTCCCCCTGCGCTCCACCTCCTCCCACTCTGGAGGGTCACAGAGAGGACAGCAGCAGGAAAAGGACACAACAGACCAGACCCCCGTCTGCGCTCAGATAGAGACGGGGGAGGCTCTACGCCCTGAGGGGGGAAATGGGGGTGATGACTCGGACACAGAGATGGCAGTCCTCCCCCTGGCCGAGATCATTGGCGGAGCCACGGCCCTGGTCTCCCTCATACTCATCTTCGGCATCTTCTGCTGGTACAGCCAGCGCGCCGGGTATGTCTCCGGGGAAACAGACTCCTATGGGGTCCGAGGACAGCGCGGGGTCGGAATGGGGAAGCCATACGATGACTACGTGGAGTCGGGCACTAAGAAGGACACCTCCATCCTGGAGATCAGGAGCCCCGGCTTGGCTATGACGCCCATGATGACCCATCAGCCCCTGCAACCCAAAGGAGGGGAAGATGTGACCTACGTGCACACCATCTTCCCCTCATCGCACGGTAACGGCACCTACCGGAGCAACCAGAGTCACAACGGCATCATCACCCAACTGGGTCACACGGCGGGCTACGGGACCAACCGGGGTTACCGGGAACAAGGGATGATCCCGGATATAGACTACACCTACACGTGATGACATCATCTAAGACACACTTCTCCCACCCCCACCGTTTGGACGCTGTTCTAAGGATACGGTTCTAGCAGGCGGTTGGTTGGTTGGTTGGTCTTCTTGGTTCCAAAGTATCCTCTGTGCCTCCTCAGTTCTACTCTGAATCTTATTGGTCTGTTACTTAGCTGACTGGCTTGGGGTGCTGTGTCCCCAAAGGGCAACCAGACATACATGTTAGCTAGGT